>NC_134365.1:176232033-176386433 GCF_035582795.1 Mycteria americana
AAGTCAAACACAGAAATTACTGTATGCCCCTGCGATTACAGTCTTGTGGGTTTTACCAGTCTGCTTAAAGTCTGAGGCTCCTGGGTATCAAAGCCTAGATAAGAATTATACATTGTGAGACGTTTTTGTGTCGGTGTTAAACTAACACACCTAAATCTAGTTTGCTTCCCAAAGTAGTTTGCAATAAGTAACTTTGTCTTCAATTATATATTCAGATGGGAATCTCATTTTACATTTTATTCATCAACAGAAGAGATAAAAGCAGTTAGAAAATACTTGATAGCAGAGTTTTATTGCAATAGTAAATCATACCTCTGCTATAAAAGTTGAGGGAAGCATTATGTGAGGTTGTGTTACACTCCAGGATTTTATAGCCTTGAAAAAAATCAGCAATAAATTTGAATAAGGCTGAGGAGGAAAGCAGCTGGGGATGCAAAAGAGAAGTGACACCTTTATACTGTACTTCTATTTACCGTTTATCTGTCATTTTTACCTCCACATCTTGAGATTAGAAATCTTTTTTGCATAGATAAAATGTCAGTGACAACTTTCTATTTTAACATCGTAGGCTGTTGATGACACTTTGTTTTAATAACTTCCGAAGAACTTCTAAGTATTCTGTTTCTTTCTTGGTAGAGAAATGAGAAATATAGAACGGAAAAATGTTTGCAGATTAAATACTCTATCCCTGTTTCCTTTCTTAGGTAATTAAAACTAATGCAGATTAAAAGAACAGCCAACAGCCTGGAATTTTTTGTTATAAATAATACAAATTAATATGGGTTACTCCAATTACAATATTTATTGGAGTAACCAATTTATGTATAAAAATAGAATTGATAGCTCATATGCATCTATGTTATAGCTAGAGCAAATTCCACTACTTATTATTATTATTAGAAATAAAGATACTAAAATCTGAGGATAAAACAAAGTTTGATATTGACACTTCTTTTGTTTTGCAGGGAGGCGGGTTGCAACACCTTTCAGATAATGCTAGTAAATCACTTCAAAATCTAATCCTGAGCCAAACTATAGTCATAATCCTCTTCTCAATAGTTCCATAGGCTATAATGCTAACAGTGAATTTAATAAAGGATTTAGATACCTTTGTAGCTAAGGGTCAGTAACTGTTTCTTTTCTAAATTCCTAATTTCACAGGTTTGTAATTTACAAATCCTTCTGAGCTAGAGATATTCTCATAAATGCATCTGTGGGTATTTCTAGAGTACTAGAAAATTCATGGCATAACACAAAGTCTTTCTTTTACATTTCCTACTGTCTCAAATTACTTTTGAAACTAAATTTCAAAAAGCTATTGCAACAAATTTAATTATTGTCTTTTTTAAGTGGTTAAAGTAAAATGAAAGTAAAACTTAGAGAAGTAAAACTTAGAGACATTCTGAAAATCATTAAAGCCAGAATTTTGTTTCATCCTTTTTGGGGGAAAATTTTTCCATCCCTTATGCACAGAAAAAAAAACAATTTTGCGAACGTTGTCTACAACCATCTTTGTTGTACTTCTGGGACTTCTAAATACAAGCATATCCTGTTCCTGTTTCTCCCGTAACAATTCTGAAATATAAAGCAATTGAAAAGGCCATTCTCTGTGGATAGTACTTTGTGCAGTTTTCTAGTAGGTTTAACATTCAGAACCTTTCGTGGGCTACAGTTAGAGACAATTTCACATTCTATTTTATAAGTAAGAAGGTTATATTTTAAGATGTTGATTAGGAAAATAAATTAGAAACAGTCTAACCTGAAAGTGATGAAAGGTATTTTTGCCCTTTATGAATTTGAAAATACTGAATGTTAATTGTATGGAAGTTGTCCCAGGCAAATTTAAACTTGCATAAATAGTAAATGCTGTGCACATGAAATGCAAACACTTTCCATGCTCAGCCAACCCCCACTCTGCACCTGGTATCTTAACAGGTTTAACAGGTGTGGCATTAATATAACTATGACACCAACGTCATCCATAATTCAGGTAAGTTGCTCATGGATAATATACTTTTTCCCCGAAACCAAACAAACAAAATCCAACATTATCCTTCAAATCCTTCTTAACCATACACGGAATGTATTAAAGTTTATGTTTCACTATATTAAAAAAAAAAAAAATTCTCATTACATCTAGTTAGCTTTCATTTACAACTTCAGATAAAAAAACTGGCCTAAAATACACTTGACAAAATACTTCACAGTTTCACAGCCAATGTATCTGTATCTGCACAGCAGGTCTGTGTATTTACATGTCTTTTTAAACCTGTGGATGGGTAGGTAGATAGACCACACTCTAGAAATGCGCACAAAGATTTTATATTATACAAAGTATTCATAAAGATCTATATTTGTGTCTCATTATTCAAGGAAGGTATTGAAATGACAGTTTTGGAGTCTGTAAAAAGGGCGCGGGGGGGTGCGTGTGGTGTATTTTTTTTCATTTTTCCACAGATCCACGGAACACTGCCAAAATAATAATAATATACGTAGAAAAGAGTACCAGCCTGTATTACTTTAACCCTCAGCTAGCCAAATATTTTCTGTTGAATATTTTTTTAATAATTTTGTTTTAAAGTAGGGAAATCAACATCATTTACCTTTGCCCAGCAGCTCACAAAATGAGAGATTCAGTAAACTTGAAATGACAAACAGAAAAACCTGTTCATGAAGGACGGTAACATGACATGGCATTGAATCAGTTAGTCTAAAGCTTTACTCCCTGCCCCTCACTTCTGTACTATATAATTTCCTTCTATAAAAATGAAACATGATCATCATGTTTGGCAACTTATGAACTAAAATGTGTGGCTGGATAGTGAAAGTTCTAAAATGAACTTGAGAGGTACTATCAAGTTACTAAAATGAAAGAAAAAAATCTGTGTTTTGTTTTGGGGTTTTTATCAGCCAAGTAGTGGCTGTTTGTCCAAGTCTGGTCAGAGGAGATCATTCAGAGCAGTCCTCAGTTAAGAATCCTTTAAGAATTTCAGATTTCTTGTTGTTTCAGTATAGAGATTGATGAATATTTTGTGGAACTAGTGCAACGCTATAACCAAATGTCAGTGCCTCTAGGATGAATCACATTGTATAGGGGCTGCTTTCCATTCTTATACTTTGAATAAGAGACAAAATTTCACACATTTTACCACTAGCAGCTAAACAATGTGAAACTTTTGGAGCACCACACATCTCAGCTAACAGTAGTTATTCAGGATCCAATCTCAGCTAATTGTCTAAACCTGGTTCAATGTAACTGATGATATATTGTCAAAAAATAATGATTAAAAATGAACAAAGTTTATGATGTGTTTGTATTTAGATACAAATATATCTAAAATGGGTGACACTGAGCAGCCTGTGGAGGTGCCTATATCTTTCTACTTCATCAGACAATTGTAAGGTGCCTAATTTTTCAGACAGTTGAATCTATTAAAAGCTAGCCCTCTGCCAACAGTATTCTAGGTGTGCATCCACATGATGTAATTTTATTGATAACTGGATTGTTTCTGTCATTGGTATTTTTTAAAAAAGCAAAATTACTAATACAGAATAAAAAGTGAAAATAACCATTTTGTATTGAAAGTTACATTTACAGGTTTGACATCTCACTGAACCAGTGTTTCAAAAGACTGTGAAATGTCAAGAATAAGATTTTTTCCAAGCCTGAGAAAAAGGAGTTTGCAAGTTGTCAATCTTCTGGTTTTAATAGCAAATCCTGAATTTTCTAAATGAATTTATTCATTTTTGCGACCACCCGTCTACTGTTACTGTCAAAACTGATTCAGGTTCTCTGAGTGCTCAGAAATCTTAGCTGCGACACTGTAAAGTTTTAACTCTTTCAGACAAGAGAGTGAGGAACACCTGTACGTGTACTTCTAATAAACTGGCCTCTTGATTAAAAGGAAATAATCCCAAACAACTGAAAGACATGGGTAGCATGGTAACATGGGGCTTTAGCCTTCTTTCAGGGAACTCAGTGTGGGGTTCCACTACAGAACTGCAATGTAAGGTACTGAAGGTAACTTTTCTTTCAGCTGAGCTCTTTGATGATACTCAGACACAGCTGTCAAAGTTTAGAGAATGCTGTGATGAAAGTATTTCAGTCTTGAAATCTAAGAATCAGATGTTTAAGTTGAAATTAGACATCCTGGATAACTTTCCCTTAAGTTTTTATTCAGAGGCAAAAGTAGTTAGAGAGAGAAATAAGCATCCCTACAGAGCAGTGCATCTATTTTATCTCCTCTGACCACAGAAAGATGACTCTTCTAAGGTGTGGGACTTAGATGTTTAAAGTAATGTAGAATAAATCTTTTACTTAAGAAGAAAAATCACCTTGCTCATCTTTCCAAACAACTTGCTGGTTGAGGATTTGAAGCAGTGGTGCCAGCAGTGAAAAACATATCTGCTGCTTTAGATTTTAAAAAATCACTTAATTCAAATGTATATAATTCTACATTATGTTAACATTAATTTGAATTTAAATGACATTCTCAACATCTGGTGCTTATTTATAAAAAAAGAGACATAAAATTGCATGCAAGGCTATAGTACACATACAGTGCACTCAACTAAGACAATAACTCTTCTGACGTGTATATAAAAATGGATAATGCATACTTATCTCACAAAAGTATTTGAGGACTGATGTTTGCAAACCCCCCAGAAAAAGGTTTAAATTATCCTCTGAAAAAACCTCTGTTTGTTGGTATTCAGCATTCCTGAATTTATAGGACTTTAACTCACATCCATTATGATCAATGAAAGGAAAGCATATCATGGAAGTTAGTTGACTATGGTAATTTCTGGTTTTTAATACTGTTCCGTAAATATGCCTCATTTGTCTTCTAACGCTACAGTGCTACAAGCCACTCACAAAAACACATAGATCAATTATTTTAACCAAGTGATGCAATGCAGTCATTACTTACTGGTGAATCTTCAACACAGTCCTGATATTCTGTGTAAAATTCAGTTCTGGTGAGTCAGTTACTACGGGTACCTTACAATTTTGATTCATTCTACCATGCGCTTGAAGCACAGAAGCGAGACCTAAACTAGGAGTCTATTTAATCTAGGCTATCAACTTGGGTGCCTCAATTAACTGCTAGAAATGAAAGCATGCACCTTCAATTTGTCGTAATGGCAATCCAGATTTATCTTATTGCAGGGCTGGATTCATGCAGAAAGATATCATCCATATATGATCAAGCCTGCAAGTACCTGGGAATTTGGTTCTTAGTCATTTTTCTTAGTCTCTGTGAATAGTGTAAAAAATATTATTCTAAAATTTACCATATTGCCTTTTAATATCTTCTATGAAAAAGTAATTAATGACATTGAAGCATTATAAAAGAGATGTATCTTTGGATTATATAAATAATATACACAGCTACATAAATTTTTCAGTAGCCTTAGAGAACAAGTTATAAACACCTTCGGTAAAAATTAAGCTCAGTATATATGCCGACATACACACTTCCTGAGAAGAAAACACTCAGAACATGCACATGCTCTCAGGTGCTGCAGCACTGAAGGATTTTAGAATTAGAGGCTACAGAAGTTGTGCCCAAGAAAATACTGATTTATTTTAAGGGGGGTTTTTTTGCTAGGTAAATAACTGCTTCTGGCCACATTTTGTCTGTGGGACATATCCATAAAATGATACCGCACTACTAATTATAATTTTCTGTTCATTTTAATGACATTTGAAAAGCTTTTGTAGCTCACTAAATGAGCCACTTGGACTCCTTTTCTGCCTGGTTAGTGACTACCAGCAAGTACAGTGTACAGCAGGGAGAGTCTAATTACTGCCAAAACCAAAGGTCACCTAATTCCAGGCAATGCAAATAGACTAATTATATTGTTTCTTAAGGAGTCTTCCAGACATGTGTCAATCAGCAAAATTAGCAAATAGCAGAATAAGAAGTCCTATACCAACATAAATTCTACATATTTCCATTTAGAATAAGGCAGTGAAATGACACCACATGAAATTGGTTGATAGGGAATTTAATTACAATGCTTTATAAAAAGGAAACCATGGGATATTAAAAAAAAATGGAAACTTTTTCTGTGACCTTTAAGTAATTAGTGTTTCATAATTATGTACATGCAGTCTGTAGTTACTTTAAAAAAAAAAGAAAACAGCACACCCCCCCAACAAGCCGCACATTACAGTTATTTTCATTTTTATTCTAAATAAGAAAACTTCTTATTGGACCAATATTTTTCATCGTTAATCGGGAAGGAAAGAAAACAGAAAGGCATCCACATAAATTAAACATTACAGAATTCTGACTTCTGCTTTTATGATTACTTAAGCTCTATGTATATTATCTTTAAATTTTTATTTAATAACTTTGGAAAAATTGCACTAGCAGTGACACACATATCCAAATCAGCAATGGGTATTTCAGTGTGTTCACCCCATGACTTCAAACAAAACCATTCACTAGAAAAACAGTTTTAGTTTAAAACTATCACTGTTCTTTATTTGAAAATTCTCTCAGAAACATCTGTCCCCAGCAACAGAGAGAGCCCAGTGCCAGCACACCATACTAACACTATATTATCCTACCTAACACTATATACACCTACCTAATTGAATTAAAAAAATTAACAACTTATAATGCAAGACTCTGTTGAAGAAGCAGTCAAGCCTCTGAATGCTGTACATTATGTGATATTCAGCTACCATCTACCATTAAAAGTGCTGCCTATCCTGCTTTCACGCATATGCCTGAGTAACAAACCATCCCCTGGCTCCTGTGGATGATACTGAAAAAAAGCGTCAGCTCTGAGCTACTTCCTTAATTCTCCGTCATGAATTATATCTGAAACAGCACTGAAATTTCCTAATGTACATATGTTTTAATTCTACCTTTCAAAGTTACTTAGAAATGCCATCTTTACTTCGACATGAGGCTTACAAAGGCTTTGAAGCTGCTGATAGGCAGCCTATGGGTCCACAGTACCAGCAAAGCCTGTTTCAGAGATCTGGAAAAGCCAGACCCTGAAATGCTGAGACAGAAGCACAGAACCTGTGAGGATGCAGTCCATCCTGTCTCAAGGGCTGTCAAGAGGAAGCGTAAAAGAAACAAAACAAAACAAAATATCCACCTCACTATCATGGTATACTCTAATTTGTTGGTGCATAGGCTACTTAGAAACCAAATGACAGAAAAATTTTACCAGCGAAACCCATAATACCTGTGAGAACTGCTAACTTGTTAGCTCAGTCTGCAGCTGTCATTTAAATCTGGGTTTAGGACATGTTGCAGTACGGGAGTGGGCTGTCTGCAAATCCCACGATCAAGAAAACTTCAGTTTTGATGGCGAGCCTATGAGGCACTTCCAATTTGTATTTTTTGGCCCAATGGGCAGTCACAAACTATTGGCCTAGCACCGGTTTAGCCCAGACACACTGTCAATTTACACAGCTTAACCAGCAAGTCAGGCTTGTCGCCAGTCATTGTTCTCAAAGGAGTTACACAATACCCCATCAGATCCAAGGACAAATAGGTAACAGGGAAGAAAAACTAAAAAAATCTACAGCTGCACATTCTGTGTTGCTTTCCTCCAGTCTCAGGATAGAACAGTTTAAAGATACACACGGTGCGATGTTGCATCCTAGAAACTGTCACCCCAAAGTAATGTAATCACAGTGCCATTAGTTTGCACTGCCTGAGTTCATTCTTCATTAACTTATTGTGCTGAGTGTCAAATTAGTGTATTCACATTGTAATTGTGATTCTACTGATACATAGTTTTCTATGGATGTAAGTAATTGTATAGGTTCGAAGTAGTGAAAAATGTATTTGCTTTTATCCATCAGTTTTCTATCCTACTTAACTAAAATTTCAGAAGCAGAAGCAGGCTTTCATGTGGTGAAGTGTCCACTACAATTTTCAAATGAATAATTTACTATCCAAACTGACTGCACTGATCATCTAAATTTAGAGATATCAGACTTTTAGCAGATGGTGCAGTAACTCTTGGTCAAAAGTGCTTCTGGAATATGCAATTTGCTATGGTAAACTGGTCCATCAAATCAATCTGGCATTCTGCCTCTGGGGAAGGGTAATACTTAATCCTCTATAGAAAGATGAACTTCTCCCATAATACACTTGGTCAATTGTGCAGTGCTATACATTCTTGAGTGGAAGAAAAAAATCTGTATGCTTTCAGGTAAGTAGAATTTGTTATGGTATCAACTGGAAGATAGCCAATATCCAAATAAATTATATTTTATATTAAGGGTATGACCCTAATATCCCCTAATCTTATTGACTTAAATGGAAGCTCTCTACACACAGTATTTTCAGGAGTAGACAACAAATTGGCACATAGTTTAAGAGTTAGGATATAGAAAGGAAATTAAAAGAAACAGAAAGTGTGCATGCTTTCTATTTTAGGTTAATGCACTTCTAAGGACAGGAAATACTATTGTGGTTATTTGACTTCCTGTATATTATAGATACTACACTTTAATTATTTCTGCTTCAAATTCAATATTTAAGCTTGATTTAGACTATATCTTTAAAAGAAGAAAATGAATAAAGGTCACATTTTTATTTCTAGTGACAGAAAATCTATCAATTGCATCAGAAAGTAGTTTCCAGGATTAGTTAAAATATCCAGCTTATTTTTAGTTTGATTTGGTCTATGTTCTGCTTTTAGCCATTACACTTCGATGTTTTCCTGCCTACAGACTTCATAGACCAACATTAACAAATTTTTGTTCTCCATGTAGGTATTTATAGCTTCTAATCAAATATCTACTAAGGCCATTTTTTTTTTTTTTAGACTAATCTCAGTTTTTCATTGCAAAGCACGTGTTCTAGTCCTTTCAATCATTTCTTTGTGCTTCTTTGACATTTAGTGTTTTGTTTTTCTAACTGATGGCACCAGAATAGGACACAATATTCATTCAAATAGTCATACTAATGCCAAGAGCCGGGGTAATATAATCTGTTGAGTCTTACTCAATATTTGTATAGCCACATCTCTAAAAACCTTTCACTTTTGTGAACTCACATTCCATTGTTTATCCAGTATTTCTCTCCACAAAGCTTTCACTTTGTGAAAGTGACTGCTTTCCTGAAGCAGTAGTTTCCCATCTGTATGGTCCATCTTCCCAGGATTTTACAGTGCTCACAGTGGAATTCATATCTGTTTACCAAGTCTGATCAGAATTAGCTGTTTATTTATCACCAACCACTTAGCAACTTATGTGGCACCAGAAAGCTGTATCATTACTGTGTTTATGATTTAATTCCTCAACACAAAAAGTAACAGAGAAACAAGAACCAATTTCCCTCATGCAGCACAAAAGCCCTCTTGGTTCATTTTCTTCACGTTTCAAAGTTTAGCTCTCACTTTATTTATATAATCAAATATGAACCTGTTTGGTCATGCTATTCACACTTGATGCTGGAAAACCTGCTATATTGTCAGATAAATCAATAAAAGAAATTAAATAACTGGTACCACAAAATTTCTTTTTACCTTCAGTTCTTCAAGGACACATCAGTAATGCACTAATCTTACAAAGAGCTCAACAAGATCATCCAGAATGGTCAGTTCACAGGATATTAAGCCCTGCTTGATGCCAAGCAAAATCATTATAATTAAATAAGCCCTGATGCTCCTTAATCAGATGATTAGTTGATTTCCAGCTTCCCTATAAACATTACTGATACCGTATTCACCATCAAATCAGAATAAAATATGTAATAGTTTGCAAACCTGAACTACATTGTCCCAAAATTTCCTTTTAGCTGTGGTAATAGCAGGAATCTGTTATACATGTTTAACTTGTCCTTTTCTGGACAGTTTAGAAAAAGCGCATCCCACTTTGCTTGTTCAGTTTTGCAGTATTTTCCTAACAGGAAGAAAGTAAGAAGGATTGTTGGGATAGTGCTAACTCTGATTTATGTTTCCAGCTTTGTCAGATTTTTTCCCCCTTTGCCCAGATTGAGTACCTATTGTTTTCTCTCTTGTAACGAATGCCTGGCAGCAATAGCTGATAACAAAACCTACTAGCACTGTATTTTGACAGTTGAAAACACTAGCAAAAGCTTTGCTATTCTATGCTAGTTTGAAACAAAATCCATTTGATTATAATCCACAATAGAAAAAAACATTGTTAACAAGCTGGCCATAGTAAGAATTACCAGAAATATTGCAGACTGGAAGCTGCATTCTTTACTTCCTATTTTAAACTGTCACGTAATGTCAACACACATTGGTAAGAGCTGCCACTCTCTACTCGATAGATATTTGACTTTCATCATGATGTAAAATGGCCTCACAAATAATATAAGCATGTGTTGATCGAGCTTATAAAACACACTAGGGCCTCTTACGAAAGGTGTTATGAAAATTGTCCATTGTTCTTATGTCCTGAGCCATCTAAGCAAATCAAGCATACTGTAGCAGTTTCCAAAAATGCTGTGGATATATAAAATTAAATGAAATCTATTGCAACAATAAAGTGATACAAAGGGAAAAAAATAAATTTGCATCTAAAAGGAAGGGTTGATCTAGAGAGCAGAACCTGAATATACTAATAATACTGTTCATATAGCATGTTATTAAGAGATCTTAAAATCTAATGTTTGAAATGGAATAGTTATTTTTGAGTTCTATATCTTTGAAAGCAAGGGGAATTGTTCCCAGAAAAAATAGTTCTCCTTATAATACACATAAACGTACAACTCTGCAAAGACTTGCAGCAGTCTTTAAGATCAGAATAATATGTAGGAACGATTTTTTCTGCTTCTGACTTCCTCCAATCTTATTTGAGATCTCCAAGGAAGTATATTACAATCCTTGCCCCTTTCCCAAAGAGACAATGGTAATAACAATGCCAAGTGAGTGGGGTTTTGGATAGAGGTGGCTTCTTTCTAGGTGAAATTGAAGTATACTGAACAGTATTGCTCCCTTCTGAATGCAATCTTACATGACCTTGTAACACACAAAATTATGAGGATAAACTATTCTCTTCTTTTAATGCATAATTATATTTCCACGTTATGATATGCTATCATAATTCAGCATTTGCAAAGTTCTTTATCAAGTAACTGATCTGGCTACTGATATGAGCCCTACGTTGGGTTGCACCTTAAATCAACCTGGAAACAATCTGGTATAGGAAGGTGCCATTCTACTTGATATGCTTTGTATCCCTTTATGAGTATTTGACATCTGCTCTCCAAATCTGCTCTGGCTGCCTGTTGTTTTTCAAGTGGAGTTTGAAGTGTTACTTTTGACCTATAAAGCCCAAAATGACTTGAAGCTTGCTTTTTTGAGAGACTGACTCACTCCCCATGTGTTAAGATTACTGACAGCCCTGAAGCACCTTCGAGTGAAAGATAGGGAACTAATGACAAGGTATATGAGTGCTCTTTCACTGCAGAATTCACTTCCACACCTATCTGAAGTGATCTAAATTTGTTAATCTTTAGAATATACCAAAACCCCATCCATCTATACAGACATGTGGGTAGGATTGCTGTCATGAAAAGTGAAAAGGGGAAGGGAAGGTTTTGTGTATACTGTTTTCTGTGGCCAGGGAACGACTGTTGCCTACTGACTAATGTTCCTGTCCATTGTGAATGGCATTTTAATTTGTCAAGGGCACCAATAGGTCAAAAAAGATATCTGAAGGTGTTCTGAAGACAACATACAGCATTTTAACACTATATATACAGAAAAGGGAGCATTAGAAATAGTTCTGTGTATGAAAGTGAATCTAAGCCCCCCCCCAAAAAAAACCCCAAAACTGCAAGCCCACACTCACTTGCTATTAATTAAAGTATGAAGTAAAGCAAGGAAGAGATAAATGTTATTCTGAATGATTCTATAAAGTAATGACAATTACTACATTATTAAAAGTCAGGACATATAAAGATATAGTTATAATTGCACTCATAACTAAACTCCTTGCATTCTGATAATTTAAAGACATTTTAAACTATTGCTGGTTTGAAACTTGTTTAGGATGTGCATTTATACCTCCTGCCCTGCACAAGGACTTCCATTAGCACCACCACTTTCTGCCCCAGAAAAAAAACCAACCCAAACCAAATCAAACCAAACCAAACAACCTGTCACCTGTAGGTGACTAGAAAAGACTTCTACAGCCCTCTAGTGTTGCCAAACTACAGACCCTGGCTAAAAATAGACCAAAGCAATGCTAACTTCTGCCCCACACCCTGAAGGAAACCCTGCTGACTTTGACACTGCTGCAAATACAAGTTATTCAAACAACTAAAATCACAGCTCTGGCAGAATGAGTTACACTGCTCTCACTCTCACGTCACAAGGGAGATGGTACCAAGTGGCTAAAAGCTTAGAAGTGGCCTTTGCAAATAAAAGTGTATTCACAGAAAGGAAAGGAAAATAAAAAAAAAAATAATCAAAGTTTCAGGTTAATTTGCTGACTGGAGAGTTTATTATGCCTGATTGCAGGCCTTCAGCAACAGTGATAGCTCGTTTCTCCATTTGCTCCCTCCCTGCTTCTTTCCGAGTGAGTTTCAGCTGACAGAGCCTATGGCTATACTCTCAGAAATCATATAAAACCTGTCAGTGCCAAAATTTCAACCGCAAAAAGGTGTTTTAAGGTGTTGCCTTTCAAATCTAATTTTAACAGACAACTGTGTTCAGCGAGCGCATCCCAGGATGGCAGCGCGCGGCACTCGGCTGCCCATGGGCTGCAGATGGAGCTGTTGACAAAACAGTTCAGCTCACTGGAGATGAGCTGGGCTGGCACTGAGCGCTACAGAGCCTCAGCTCACTTTTACAGCTGTGGTGTCTATTTTTTTATTATTATTATTATTATTATTATTATTATTATTATTATTATTATTATTTATTGTTGTTGTTGTTGTTGTTGTTGTTGTTGTTGTTGCCGTTGTTATTACTTTTAATTGTCTCTGCACAACTGAAACTGTACGATTTCAAACCTCCTAACCTTAGAAAGCCAGAACAAGACTCCCTGGCCAACCTTCAAGATATCCTTAAGATAAGAACATAAAAGCACAATAAAAAATCTGGACAGGTGAATAAAAATTCAAATCAGAAATTATGTAATGAAGAGAGAGATATACAAAGCATCAATGTTTCTGTTACCAGCATTAATTCCTTTTTGAAAATAACTTTACGAAACATAGTTGGTTTCTACAGTAGGAAAAAATCATGTGCTACGCACTCCCATAAAAATAGTATTTATGAAGTAAACGTTTGTGCATCAGAACACCTGAAATGTTCAAGCATTATTGATAGGAGAGGTGTAACAGGATCAAATTCACACTGTTTAACTGTATATTGCCACTTATTACAGCTGCACACATATCACTGGGCAGACCGACTGCTGTAGCACAACAGTTTATTTTGCGCTTGAAATTTCTGATAAATATTGCCTGGAGATCTCTGCAGGGAACTAACAGAAACCTAGCTGTTATATTTACTAGCAAGGAGGTTAATTCAACCTTCCTTTGGACAATTCAAATTAAAGCACTGTGTCATAATTATGCATCAAGCAAGAATGATGACACAAATGATCTTCGTGTTCTCATGCTATTGAAAAAAGCTACATTGTAATTAGTGTTGCAAGCATGATAATGTGTTGCTACAGCCTTGAAACTCTTCATACTTTAATTTGAGCAGGTAAGTGCAAAAAATAAGTAATTGCCTAATCTGTATCAAAGGTTTGAATTAAAATTCTCAAGTCTGGAGATTAAGCTGGATTTTCTTATTTAGTTAGTTAAAATGCTGAAAATATACAGTCAAATTCTATTCCCAGTTACTGTAAGTTTTCTTCAGTATATGTGAGAAAGTGTGGTCTATTAAAATTCCTGACTACTACTTCATTAAAAGCATATGAAACCAAATTTCAAACTCATTCTGCCACAAGATCCGTATGTCAGAGTGGCACTGCCCCTTTATGGTTGTTTTTTAAATTATACTCAAGCATGATACACATTCTGCAAACACTCTGAGCATAAACACCATCCCCAAAAGCTAAAATTATCTACCTCGTAGACTGCATATGACTTAGTGAGTCACTATAGAAAAAAGTAGCAAAAGAATAAGGTTACAGATACCATTTTACGAGAGAAATTTAGGGGAGTTAATGTCCAATAGTACACATAGTAATCTTTTATTCCTGGCTTTTTTGCATTTACCCTGTATCCCCTAAATTATATTGCTGTTTTTGCTTGTTTGCTTGTTTGTTGCCTTTTGTTTAAACTGGATGAAAAATGTTGACCTCCATATACTGTTAGCATTTAAATAGCTCTTTAACTATTTGGTGTTCAGACCACATTAATCTGCTTCAGTTTCCAGATTGCCAAAGTAAATTAAAAGCCTCTAATATGTTTGTGCAAGATTTAATTCCTTCATGCTTATAAAAGTTTTGAATTCCTTTATGAGAGGCATATAACATAAAGGGAGTATTTTATAACACTATGTTGCATTCCATAACTTTTATTGAGGACAAAAAATGGAAAGTTACGAGTAGTTCTGGAACATTACAAAACAAAGCTTAAAGAGAACCCCAAAAATCTGCACAATACCTTGCATTGCCTTGCAGGATTTTAGAAGGAACATTAAAAACAGGCACCATTCAGTCTCTTATTTTTGAAAAATCCAAACCCATTGGATCTCCAAGAGAAATCTGCTGTAAAGAGGGGGATACCCTTACACAATTCAAATGTTGACTCAGCCTCTGGGCCGTGATCAGTCTCTGGATCTCTTTTATTTGGCAATATAGAGTCTTAAATTCACCTGTCACTTCCGGAATTCTTAGACCATATTCATACAGTGCATAGGCACAGGATGAGGGTTAAAGACATAACATTATCTAGTTGTGGGGAGATTTAAACCAATAAAATACTATATAAACAGAAAAATAACTACAGTGATAATATAATTATTTTTACAGTTGTTAAGTCTTACAACATGCAAAGTTCTTACAGAAGATCCCAGTTAAATAATTCAGTGTAGTCTGATTTGCAGTTATTGAGGACTAAGGTTCACTGCTGTCCATTTAATTGTGCAAAGAGGTTGTGCTACATGTCTGGGTGAAATGGAATGTCACAGCCCAGAGGAGCATGGTGAGTAAAAGTGGATTAAGAAAAGAGGTCAAAGATAACTAGTAAAATGTTTCAAATGTATAGACAAAGGGGAAAAACTCTTAGGAAAAAAGTTCCGTAAGAAGGTCACCTCATGATTTGGTAATGGTCTTGATGCAGGGGGAAAAAAAGGAAAAGTTGAAGAGGATGAAATCAGGATTTCATGGCTTATAAAAACTTCTGCACAGAAATACTGTACACAAAAAAAAAACCAGAAGAAAAATATAAAATTAATCATCAACAGTATTGTAAATAACTTCACAGGCTAAAGGAGAAGTCTTACAGAAGGGTGAATAGCTATACTACAAGTTTAAAAAATGCAGTTTGATGAGATCTAGATATTGGAGAAAATGCAAATAAATTCTCAATAGATTGATATGGAAGTTGAGTAAAAAGACTGTAGTCAATATTACTGTAGTCTAAGATATGACGAGGGTAGTCTAATTTTAAAATACAGGTGGACAGGAATATTTTTCTATAAATGTCTGCTCTCATTTCTAAGTTCTTATATTCCTACTCATCACTAATGTCTGGTTTCAGCAAGTGTTTACATGTATATTAAGACTGTATAGTGTTTAACACAGGCAACTACAGTGAGTTCAGCTGTGAAAATATAATCTTATTGTTTTATTTTAGTTGGGAAAACACAAAATTTTAATTTGAGTACATTAAAATCAATTACTGGACTGCCAAAAATAAATAGGTATATTGTGCGAGATCTTAGCCCTGTGGGATATTTTACTAATGCTATAGGTTGCATATTTTTAATTTAACTTTTGATATTTGTCTCTGTATTTTCCATTTATTTTATTAAAATTAGAAGAATTGTGATAATATCATACAAATACTATTTTTGCCAGGTACATTCCATATGATGATCCATAATTAGAAAATAAAAGTTAAAAAATTCTAAGATAAAACAGAAATTATTACCAAGCATTATTAATGGGCATTGGATATATTTGTTGTATAAGTATAAATATTGCAATGATTACTGATATAGTTTCCTGATAATTACACTAAATACATTGCATACCAAATAGCTAAGAAGCAGACCTAACAATATTTGCATAATTCAGAATATATTCAGACATAATGTGAAAGGAATACGTATCAAATTGAACATGGAAAAGTCACTTGAGGTGTAAACGATATCTATTAACATGCAATGCTGGTTAAACGTGGGATGAGAATTGACAGAGTCCATAATAAGGATCCAAGGGAAATGAGGTAGCTGAGGAAGAAGCTGGTGTTCTCTAAGCCAAGAACTCAATTGCACAGGTGTTTGAGAAACATCACACTATCTTCAGTGATCTCAGAAGCCTCACCTTTGTGTGCCACTCAGAATAGCAGCATTCCTACAATTTCCCCATTGCCCCCCCCCACCCCCCCTTTTCTTTTTTTAGTACTAGATTACATAAATTTGTTTAGGAAAGAATCTTACACTGGCTATCCTCTATGTTCTTCTCCTTTAGGGCACAGAAAGTGAAAAAAAAAAAAGATATAAGTGTTTCTCTAGCAAATGAGGTAACATATCAAACAAGTGAGAAACTTGTAATAGGAAGTTGATAGGAAGTCTAGTGTCTGAGATGGATCTTGTTGAATCTGGCGTGAATGTTGATTCTTAATTTTTTAAGTAATTAGTGCTAACTATAAAATCCTGTGTTTCTACTTACTTATCCAAGGCTGTATTTACCTAGTCATTGTCAACTGCTAAAAAATGCTATTTATAAATGAATCTTTAATCAACTAAAAAGAACATCACTCTACTATCGCTTAATAATAAAACAATTTCAATAAGTCAAGTCACCTAGTACATGAGCAAAGAAGAGAGCCTGTAATGTTGAAACTATACCTTAATTTGTGAGAAAAACCATTCAATCTTGTCTTGGGGGCAGGGTGAAGGGAGAAATCTGATCTGAATTTTAATAAAATTCTACAATGGTAAACTACCTATTCACCTTAATTTTATTTCCATTTCGCATCTACCCATCGTTCTTGTGTTTACTACAATAACAAAAGAAACCATTAAACAAAACAAGATGGCAAATTTTGTAGCTGTCCTAACCCTATCAATTTTAAGCTCATATGAGCCTTGGTAAAACCATGTATCAGATCCTACTGTGCAATGGCTGTTTTATACAGTTTGACTATGTGATGAAAGAAACTAGTTGACATGCACTTACCGTATTAAGCCCTGGCACCTGCATTGCAGACACTAATCAAAGTGCTCCTTCAGAGGGGTGAAAGAATCGCCATTTGTAACGCAATAATTAGGCTGGGTAGAAGGGCCTGAAAAGTAAATCAATCTCGTCTGCTCTCTAAATCTGACACCATTCTCTAGGCAGATTGTTAACATAATGAGACAGAAGCCTACAAGAGGTCCTATAAAAGACCTATGTCTCTTTTTTTTTTCCCCCTTCTTTCTTTATACTTGCAATGTTACTAAGAGCATAATTACAGACAATCCTACCCTAAGTCACTGGCATAAAAGCAGCTATTTCTAAGAAGCTCATCAAAAATAAGTTGGCAGAACAGACGGGCTATATAACACAGCAGCAGGCTGACTCTATTTGCCCAACTGGATGACGATTATTTTAACTTATTCCCTACTAAAATTATCATGATAATGTCTTACAGGGAAAAATAATAAATTCTTATAACATGGCAAGAAAATAATTTTGGTGAATTAATCTGATTCTTTGCTCACACTGGGCAAATGAAGAATAATTCCACTGAAATTAATATTATTATTACAATTGTGTGAGAAAAAAATCACGTCCAATGCGATCACTGTGACTTTTAAAAGTAAACCGGTAACAGAATAGCAACATTAATGGTAAAATTTTTAAACAGACAGCTTGTTCTTGTACAGCCTTTCAAATTGCGAGAGCGTAATCTGATTTAATGGCCAAAAATAAGTAATTCAATTTTCCTCCTTAAGACAGTTGCACCATAGTTGATGCTTTGTAATACCAAAGGCTTAGGAGCCTTTATTACAGACAACCCCTTGTGGATGTTGTAGATACTTACGTCAAAAATCACATAAAAATATCTAAGTAATATATAAGGAAATAGAAAAATAAAAATAATCTATGCTGCAAGTGGTGTAATGCAGTAAGCAGATATTTGTGTAAAGCAACAACATGAATGGGATGAATCTTTCTTCTTTCACAGTCAAATACACATTAGTCATTATTTTCCCTTATTTACCGTAATTTCATTTAATCACTGCCATTTACATGTTGTAACTGTGTAGCCTGGTAATACAGTATTGTCATTGACAGTAACAGGCGTAAGCTTTGTGCTAAATCTGCGAGGCCTCTGGACTGCGGCTTGTCAGGTGTGCTGTCTGAGCTTTCCTGGACTTGCAGCTTTGTTCTACTTGGTTGAGTTGTGACAGCAATTTCTCTAATTGGCCAGGTGGCTATGGCCAATCTGTATTACTTTTGTTTGTCTTTGTATGGTAGAACCATGCTTTTGCATAGATAGCAGTAACAAGCAGTTATTCTACATGGACTCTAACATGATGATGTAGAGAATTACTGGCCTAGTATGATAGCAGCAGCCCTGAGAAGTGGGGACGCAGCATGTGGCACAGAGGACTTCTAAGTGTAACTTCTAAGGTATAGTTAATTAAATGACATGCTTTCCAGTGGTTTTGTTTTTTTCAGCTGTACATCATACTGATTCTTTCAAATATCCTTAAAATTCAGGATACTCAATGTCACCAACAAAGACCAATAAAGACCACTCAATAATTACTAAATGTTTAAACTTTTAAAATGCAAATTTGTAAAATGCAAAATGCATATGTACCTACATTCTCTCAATACTTTGATACAATTCATCTCACTTTACATGTCTAGAAGTTATGTTTCAATGCAAGCTAGCTAGCTTGTCTTCTTTTGCAGGTATGTCCAGAGCATGATTCATATGATCTATCTGACTCATCTTAAAATGAGATTAATTGCGGTTGGTAGGCACCTACTTCCTTACATGGATTAGGTCATTTGGCTCATATTTGCATGTCTAAATTCAGGTAAGGAAACTTAGTAAGAAAGTAAGAACAGAACAGTGTAAGAGTGTCAGACTTTCTGCAATCTTTTAATAAATTCACAACTTTTTTGAAAGTTTATTTGTACACAGGATGCATAAAACTTAAACTTTGTAATCCAAATCTCACACAAACTATCTGCTGTGTCTGAATCCCATTGTTCAATGACAATTTTCAAAACAATCTCTCATCCCACTTCTGTTTCTTTTACAATATTATATCTTCACATTCTACACTGTTTAGTTTTTTTTTTTTAATTCAGAAATTCTGATTGCCTTGCAAACTGTAAATACCAAACATAGAAAGAGAGGAAACCATCTACTGCTGAAATGGCTGCATAGCACACAGAAGCTGTGTACAGTCATTCAATATGACAGGAAAAATTGAATTGAAAACTGACTTCAGTCTGAAACCTGGATAAACAGTGTGTGGCTAGGACAACACAGATTCAACGCTGTAAAACAACAGATTTGACTATGTTAGATAAAGTTTTTAGAACTACACAGAAAAGACGACAAAGTTTCTCCATTCCAACACCATTATCAATGCTCAGCATTGCTTTATCTAGAAGAGCAACAAATACAGCACTGCTTTTATATTATTTATAAGATTTATCAGAACACACTGTTTTAATTACATTAATTCATAGCAGATTTGACAGCGTCAGTTAGTTATTATACTATTTCTTTACTGGTCAAAATGGAGATAATGGGGGGGTTGGATGGAAGGGAAGGTTATCTTTTTTCTAAAAAATTGAGTTTTGCAACGGACATTCTACATTTTTAGAAGACTATCATATAATATTACACAGCATTTAAAATTATGTTTTAAAATATTTAGTATATATTTTTCAGGTTTTAATAATTTGTTCATGGCTTTCTTTTTGAAAAGAATGTTTTGGGGTTTTGTTTTCAGGTTAATTAAATAAAAAAAACAGTCTTTTTATTGACAGACTGATATGTAAACATGTTGCTGATTTTTGCATAAAAAGAATATATCAAATAATCATCTTAATTTTTCTAGTTGGCTATAACCTTCACTATAGCACACAGCTGTATTTCAGTAAGACAGAAGCCAAGTCTCAAATTGTATGGGACGAGCACAATGATCAAGAAAACTAGACCTTTTCTAATGCTATTTTTCTGTAAGCTTCCAAATATATACATACAAATTCGTACATATATGTGTGTGTATATATATACACACAGAACATTCATGTTTTATTGAATACTTCAAACAAATGCAAGTTTGCAAGTTATTCTGAGCTTGTCTTTTCGTAAGATAATATGTAGAAAGTAAGTGCAAAGTGATCACCATAAAAAATGTTTTGCCTTTGTAAGAACTCTTAGCTGAGTTATCAGGGAAAACAATATTTCAAGATAATTTCTTAAAGAAAGAAATTAAAATAATTTCAATCAAAACAGCATATACTTATAAAGATTACAAAGAAAACGCCAACCACGACTCGTTGTATCCTAGAGAAGCACATGCGTCTCCTTTCTGGATGGCTGGCATAAGAATCTAAGCATGTCAAGAGGAGTCAAAATTCCTTTAGAATTTTAAAAAATATCATTAAGCTAAAAATCTCTTCCTCAATGCTCCTGCAAAGCTCTTATCTGCAGTGCTGATCTTTATTGCACTTTTTGTGCTCCTTTGTATACTGCCTGAGAGCAGTTTATGCAACGTATGCAAAACACAAGAGAAGAACCCCATCTATTGCCATGAGTTCACATGGACCCGGCACCACACTGGCTGAACACTGGTATCTAACCAGAGTAATCTCAACACTTCTCAGGATTTCAGGTGAAATTTAATTTTTACTGCCCTTAGTATGACAGACAAATATTTTGCTCACCCTGCAACAGGGATGGGGTAAACCTGTAAGAGAAAGCCAGAAGGAAAACAGCTCTGGCTTGCTGCCACCACGAGGAGTGAGAGTAGTGAAAACTGCTGATAGGTGAAGCCTGACATCCATCACACACACCCTCTGATGGGCACACAAGACCTCTTTCGGGAGCAGCTACAGCCAGGCTGGTTTCCAAAGTGTTACATTTCCCAAAATAGTACAGCTATGGGCATTTTGCTGTTCCCCTCCTTTCACACCTGCAGTTTCAGAGAGGAACAGGAGCAGGAGTGGTTTATAGTAAATGTTATTTTTTACTCTGATTTTGTCCCTAACTGCAATTCCAAGGAGGTTCGGGCAGAGATTTAAAAAAAGAAATCAACTGTATGTATTCTCACAGCTGAAAAGAGAAAGTTGCAGATCTTTCTGACAATCCTGATTCAGTAACTTCATTTTTTCCCAGATAAATCAAGAGAGGACTGATACTACAACAGTTGACTAAAAACATTAATGAGATGTGTCCATTTTAATTGTTTCAGACTAGCAGTTTCCCTTGTAGCTTGAAGGTCTTTGAGAGTGCAAAAAAATCCAGTTAGAGGCCAAATTATGTCTCTTGACTGCAAACTGTTAATATGGAGTAACTTCTCTGACAGTAACCCAGCTATTCATGATTAACATTTATGTAACTAACTGCAGATAGGATGTTGACAATTTCTTTCGATTAAGCTGGAAAAAAAAAGTCATCCTATCTAATACTGTGCAATGCTAAGTCCAATTAAAAAACCAGAACTTGTTCTACACAGCAAAAGCTTTTGTACTGCTTTTTTTTAGTTTTCCAATTGAAAACATGTCCCTGAAGAAATACAGACCCTGGAAAACATGACCCTGAATACAGATATGTCTTATTTTGGGGTCATACTTTGAATAGTAGTTCTTGGTTATTCACAGGCCAAGTGGCTCTGCAGTTAGTTCCACCAACTATACATAGACTGTTTTCAAGAGCATTTTGAGATTGAAAAGAGTGACAAGAGTGCATTGGAGCCTACCAAACATTGTGAGGCCTTCATAATAGTTCAACAACCTGAAACATGCTGGATCTATTAGGCTGAAAACTGCATTTAACTAAGTATTATAGGCAGGTATTCGATATAAGCCTCCCAAAAGTTTTGTGTGACAGCCTAAGCTTCCGATTTTGACAAAAGCACTGACAAAGGTATGTTAGACACTCTTATTCCTGTTGACTCTTACTGACATGTTATTAATGTCTCATTTGCGATTTTTGTGGAGATCCAACCTGATTTAAAAGGGTGTGGCAATCTGAGAAATACTATAATCTGCTAAAATTGTCTTAGCTAAAGGCTGATAAGCTTAGAGGAGCCAACAGAAAGGGTCTGCTACCTGTATTTGCATTTTATAGCTCAGAGCTCACCTCCAAAGAATAAGAAGGAAAGACTAAGTATGAAGACAAGAACGGTGTGCTATCACAGACATATTTTTACAGAATCACAGAATCACAGAATCATATAGGTTGGAAAAGACCTTTAAGATCATCAAGTCCAACCATAAACCTAACACTGCCAAAAAACACCACTACACCATGTCTCTAAGTACCTCATCCAAACGTTCTTTAAATACCTCCAGGGATGGCGACTCAACCACTTCCCTGGGCAGCCTGTTCCAATGCTTGATAACCCTCTCGGTGAAGAAAAATTTCCTAATATCCAGTCTAAACCTCCCCTGGCGCAACTTGAGGCCAAAGTTTTTATCCAGTTTTACTGGATAAAAAGCAAACCTTCAGATATCCACTCAATATACCTGACAGTTAACATAACAAAACAGTAATGGTAGAGCTTAAAGGAGCAAGAGGCACCAAGGTGTCCAGAGTTTTATGTCAGCAGCCCCTCTGAGGCAGCAGGCCATGGGCAGTACTGCAGTGCTACAGCCCCAATGCAGTACTTGCCTAACCAGCATAGGCCTAGTTATCACTGACTTCTGTTGAAGCTATAGGACTTCATGAAATTTGTGACCTTGGAGATGAATCCCTCACTTTTACATGCTAATATGCTCCCTTAAGTTTTCCCTGTGCTCTGTTCTGGGTTTCAGCAAAACCTTTTATCAGAGTCATTGTTTTTAACAGATAAAATAAAGAGGCCATCAAGGCAAAAACTGACCTTCAACAGAAATTTAATTAAGGGAAAAGCAGCTAATAAATTTGAAGACCTTCTAATTGCAAATTAACCCCTGACTCACCCACCTGATTATCAGCTTAGCTTTGATACTACTTAATTCTCTCCACACTTGTAAAGAAGAAATACCCATCACTCTTCCTAGCCAGCATTTGTTTCAATTTGAGAATACAACAGGAAGACTATGGGTCCAGTTACTAAGCAGCGATAATAAACCCACCTTAATTACTTCAATTAGATCATCCACAGGGAATCACTTCAGACAACCTATAGGGATTAACCAGCTCTTCGTGAAACACTACAAACAATTACACAGGGATGGGTAACCATCAAGATCTGGCGGAGAAGTTGCTGTCTACAGACAGTTTTCTCAGTTGTTCTCTGTGCTTATCTGTGGGGAAGAATTATTTTTCACCCAAATACAAATACCTAACCAAGACAAGTCTAAGGCAGATTTCTGTAAAAACTATATACTGGACATCTCTGAGGATCACATTAATATTAAGCCCAAAAGAAAATGTAGTCTTATCATACTGGATGTGTCACAAGAGCAGGTGTTTAGTATTTTGACACCAGCTTTGCTCAGTCTACGTGCCTTGCCCTTTTCAAATTGTGTTCTCCTTGTCTTTTTTGAGAAGTGTTTATTTGGCATAGCAAGAGAGTCAAACAGTGTAAGTACAGAAAATCAAAGAGATTAATGTACATAGAAAGCAAATACAGTGGAAATATTTCTTTTAATGGACAAATATTTAAACTGTTTTAAATTTTATTTGATCATTTTTGTGAACATGATATTTTTAAGACACTTCTATTGGCAATGAAACTTCAGAAGATGAGAAAGAAAAGAATAAGCAGTGCTTCCTATGTGGCAATTTATGTGGGTAGACACATGCACATGAACTTAATATACATACACATTGTATGTATCGAAGAATACGCACATACACAGGAGGACAGTATGGAAAAATGTGTGTTAAAATTACAAATACCCTAGGGATAACAGACTAATTCTAGAACTATGCTCTGGGCACCACATCCAAGGGGGAAGGATGCAATCCCTTGAATACAGAAAACTGTCTTACAGCTAAAACTCTGGCATCTGCCTGCTCTAGTGAGACCATGCAGGACTCCACATGCTTCAGTGAAACTAAGCTTCTAGACTGAAACTTGCCCCCAACTAAATTTATGGTGGTTGGGTTGAGAAGTCGATTATAATTCCACAAAATGACAAAGGAGAAGCAGTCTTGTCACAACTTAAGAAGTGACAGTACATTCTGGGATGTGATCAAAAGTGAGACAGAATATTTTAGCCATAAGAAAATCCCCAGGGCTTTTTAATTTTGCCATAAGCCTGGATGAGCTGTTTGATTATAACATTTGACAACTTATATACCGTTTCAGGAAAAGAAGGCTTATTCTGAAGCAACGGATTGGTGACAAAAACCTTCTAAGAAGTTCTGGTTGCAAACGATACAATTGCTCTTTAACTGCATCTCAGTCACAAGCACTTAACTTAGCATATAAAATAGCTTTGAGATCTTTTTCTTCCACCTTTTTCTGCTACATGAGACCCTTACTACATGTCACTTACGCTGTACTTCCCTGATGAGCTGAAGCTGCAAACAAACAAAATCCCCACTATCTCCCTTTCCTTTCCTAACCAATATTTAATGAAGTAGGAAAATACCACAAAATGTCTTTCTGATAACATGCCCCTTTTACCATGGGCTGGAAACAAAAGCGCCTAACATGTTAAATAACATTTAACCTGAAATGTCTTATATGGCCACTTGACAAAGATATTTTTCCCAACGGGTAAACACCATCTTTTCATTTATTGGTAAGAAAGGAAATGGGCCAGATGAATGAACACCTGCACTCAGTCCTTGAATCAGTATACTTGAATAACCCAAATTATCTGATAGCTCTCTGGAGGCACAGAGGAAGGTTCTAAAAGTGTTAGGCTGGGTTGGGTTGGCGGCAAGGAATGTTTCTGATCGTTTCCAAATGATGAATGACAACCTAAAGAAAGAAGTATAGAAAATAGAAAATGATTGCCTGAGAAAAGTAGAATAAAACCAGTATCTGCTTTACAGTCAGACAGACATCACAAAGGACAGATAATGTTTCTAAGACTAATAACATTCCTAGCACTCAAACTGGGGAGAAGATTTTTATCTACTATATGAGCAGTCTTACTAGTATAACTTCTGCTCCTCCAGACAAGCCTTCACTCCCTCTATCACATCACACTACTTAATTTGCAGCTATTGGCATTTCAGTGTTTCATCTAAGCAAAGTTGGCAGAATTTCTACAGAAATGTAACATTCACATTGCACAAAAAAATGATGATTCATGTTATTCCACAGTCCAGCTGAGACTGAATTTGATGCCCTTTTTGGAATCCTTGTTCTCTGGAGGTTGATAGGGGGAAGCAGGAAGTATTTTGAACTTCAGATCTACTCCTTTCAACAGCAGTGACTTTGCTGTGTGGCCTACATTTTGTGAATTCAGGGTTGATTAAGGTATCATGTTGCTTCATTTCAGATTTTTATTTTCCAAATTTGCTTCTAATGCCAAGAACATTTGGAAAGGAACATTTCAATACTTCAGAAGAAATATGCTACAATAAATAGAAGGCATACATCAGACCCCCAGCAAATCAGCTAGAAAGTGAAATCTAAGAATTAAGAAAATATTCTGTATTGTTTAGTGTATTTTATTAAAAGAATTTTTCCTTTTTTTCGTGTACAGCTGCATCCAGTTCTTCTCAGTAGTGTTTTCCCATTATGGTGTTTTTGGGGTTTGAGGTTTTTTTTTGTTTAAATTCATTATTGTTAAATAATGGTTCTGGTTTTATTTTCATTTTTATTTTGATTTTGGGTATATAATGAAATCAGATTCACTGCATTAGCTTGACTCTCTGAAGACTGTCTGACCTTGTTTCAACTTAAAAAAAAATGTGAAAAGAAAAAAAAAAACCATGAGACAATATGACAAGAACGCATTCTTTGCCATGTACAAAATTACGCTCTCGGTGTGAAACAGACACATGTTCTTAGTCTGCAAAGACAAGTGCCTTTGCCATGCCCTTCATTACATAAAGGTTTTACAAAGCTATATCCACTGCTTGTTTGTATCCTCTTCAACTACATGCTAGATTAAAGAAAACACAATTTGTATATTTAAGGGGTAACATGTACTATCATCAAAGAAAAAATGTTACTAAGGAAATGGGAAAACCTTTCCAGAAAAAGTGCTGAACATATAGAAGGAATAGTAGTTTAAGTAGTTAATTTACCTAGAGATGCTTAGAGCTAGAAGTATGACTGGATGAATTAATATTCCAAAACTACAGGAGGGAGAGGCATATCCATTCTCCTCCAAGAAAAAAGCATGTCTAACTTTTTATTGAATATATACGAAAGAAGTGGTGAGATTTTTTGGTAGAAAAGACTTTGGCAATTGTTCAGAAATATTTTGAGGGGTATAAAAAATTATTTGTTAAAAGCTAACACTGTGGTGGTTATGTGCAGACCTACAGCAGCATGTGGTACTTGCCACAAACTGCTTACAGCGTACATACAGGTTTGTGACATTTGCTGAGCATTTACACAGAGGAATAATGGAGCATAAGGTTAGGTTGCTGTCATGCTGAGACCACTGCCCATCATGCTGACCAACACTGTCTCATGGCTCTGTTCTGATCCCCCATGGCCTGGACATATTTATTATCTCTCATCTTAGACTGTGCAGAGACATTTTAAATGAGTCACAGTGGCAGGTGGCCCTTATTAATGCCTCTTAAGATGTGAGAGCTGCTAGAATGCTTAACCAGAGAGAAGAAACCAGAAGGTGGAACAGGAAAAGTCCTGTGAGGAAACACATTAAAACAATTAAATTTGGAAGATAAATATGTTTTGGTGTCATTTAACAACAAAAGTATAGTCCAAGAAAAGGCCAACTTTGAGTAATAATAGATAGATATATCCTCTGTTCAGAACACGATGAGGATTTATAACATTTTTTACTATCCTTGTAAATAGGTAACAAAAATCACAGATGACCTTATCGTAACAGAAGATGAAATTATTATAAAGTAAGTTAAAACTATGGGCAACAACAAGTTTGATAACTACAGCTGGAGTAAAATAATTCTAAACATTGATGTTTAACAGAAGCTAAAAACTTCATTAGCACTGATGTTGAAAAATACTTTCTAACAGAGTTAAATTGGCTATGTGCTTTCCAATGCAAGCTTGGACTTCAGTAACAAAAGCACCACGGAATAAAAAGGAAATATTCTCTTTTCTATTCTAGCATACTGCAACTGTAGTTCAGTTATTTGTTCATCATCCTTTTCTTGAAAGGAAGTTCAGAGAACAGCAACAAACACACCAGTAGGAGGTGTGCATATACTCTATATAGAATTTAAAACCACTAAAGCAAAAGGAGTAGAGAAATTATTATTGAAAAACAACACACTGTAGTAAGTAGAAATAATAGGTAAATACTATTGAAGAAAAATAATACCAAGAAATTAATCACTGACATTAATTTGTTTCTGGAACAATCTTGCAAGATTAGTATAGGAACTTAACTGCTTTGAGCAAAGCATCAGAACGTATGCAGTAAGTGGCAGCAGGAGGTGGTGTGAGTGATACACTTAGTTTTCTGCATTTGTAGATGTCTGATTACTCTGATTTGCCATACACTATCCAGTATTAAACACACAACAAAAAAACAATTTCAAAACCAGCCTATATTGGTTAAACAGGGGCACGTTCAGAGTGCCCAAATTAACCAGTTAACCAAATGAGTTTCTTTTTTAAGAAAACATACCAATTTGGGTTTGAACGTTCTACAAATGATGCTTATGGAACCTCTATTTTTTCCCACTGACTGAAAGATCAATTGGTACACAAAACTATAAATACAGATGTCTAAAAATATGAATGTACACATGCACACACGTATACTTTCATATACCCATGAAAGTAGAATATCTCAACATTAAAGGAAAAGGTGTTTCGGATGTCATTTTCAGAGGATAGAACATCATAAAACACTTTAAAAAAAGTATCTTCAAATTCACAGAGTGCTACAGTGAGTCATTGATTTTAGGTGATCCAATTAAAATGAACTTATTTTAGTCACTGGAGTGGTCACTTACACCATCCAGTTTTAAGAACAGCTTAAATTTTAAGGACAGTTTTACTGTAAAAAAATAATGATTGATTGCTTGCCAATTGTGGTTGCTGTGGGATATACAGAGGTATACAAAGAATTACTTTTTAAGTATTTATAAAATATATAAATATATTTATAAAATATAAATATATATATAGAGAAAGAATGACATATAACTTTTGGCTCTACTTATTGGAAGTACCGACTAAAAAGACTTTCGGAGTGTGTTTACATTTCTTTTTATATTAATATACATCACCTTTATATGTGCAAGGCAATGTTGCTGTGTAAGAGAGGATGAAGTTCTGGGCCCACAGAAAGCAATTACAGTTCCACTGCAACAACAAGGAAATGAAAAACAATTGAAAGCACAGCTAATTCTCAACTTTGAGGGAACTCAGCAACAAAATACTTGTCATACACTACCATTTTAATGCTCCTCACTCCTCAAGCTGAGTCACCAGACCTCCTCTGTCCTTAATTCTTATACTGTTCTATACAGTTCTTAAGGGAAAAAAAAAAAAAAAAGTATCACACTCAGTCTTGAATTAGAGTTCTATTGTGTACCAGTTTGGGTTTATTATACATTAAAATAGGGAAGCCAGACAATATTTGGTATGTTGTTATCTTCTAGAGAGGAAGTAGGCCTTCACATGCTTTCAGCTCTAAAAATTTATTTAACCAAGGAGTAAAAATGTGAGATTAAGTATCTAAAATGAGACAGGAATCCAAAGTTCTCAATACAGCATACCTGGTGAAACAACTCAAAGGAGATCAACCATAAAAATACAATAAAGATTTGTGGGAGTTCCCTAAAAGTTAAATAAGATTCATGGGGAAATTTTCAACTTCTTGGGGTTTTCAAGAGAAAAGGCATCCAGAGGCCTCAACTATTAATCTAAACATAATACTGTGATATTTAAAACTGTTATTTCAAATGAATGTACTATTCAAACGAAACATACAAGTCCCTTCTACTGTCAGCAATTATGGAAACCTGGACACACAAATAATCAAAACCATAATCAAATTTTCGTCAACATAATACTATTATACTTGCAATATAAACAAAAATCTTTAGAGTTCTCTTATGTGTGCTTCTGGTTTGAAATGTCTGAAGTTACTACAGAAAGTTGACTGCAATATTTGTTGTTATTGATTATTTCAGGAGTTGGAATAGGCACTTAACCTCTGCTTGTGAACAGCTAGATATGTGTGAGATTTGATCCAGACTACTAAAGCAACAGCTTTATTTTATCTTTATACCTGTATCTTAGCTCCCACTTTTCATGATCCCTTTCCAAGTCATGAAACAACTACTTTTTTCATTATAATCTCCTTCATGGGTTACAGAACAGGAGCCATGATAAAAAAACCCTCACTTATGAATTGGAATTTTATTGTTTAACCAATTATAGTCCTGAAGTATTAAAGCAGGAATAAAACTTGAGCTGTCCTAACTGGAAATCCAGAACTAATTTTAACTTCAGACTGGTCTGGTCCTTCTTATTTCTCAGCATTTTCTTATTTTTCATTCCAATTCCATGTTCATCCTCCAAAAGCGATTGCTGTGCTTTTAGTTTATTAGTAAAGTAATTCAAGAAAATGTTATCATGCTGGTTAGCTAGATTAAATGCTGGCTGCTTTCAGTCTAAAAGTTATTTTTGATCTGGGGTTCAGATCCCAATAACTGTCTAGAAGAAAGGCTAGCATGCAGATTAGAAAAAAAAAGTTGGCCTCTGCTCACCCTTAGTTTAAATTAATACTGTTTTCAGTGTTGAGAACATTGTTCTTCCTGAGGTTAGTTCCTTTCTTGCTTTAAATCATTGCTGGAGTAGATCTGCCAAATCACCTGCACTTGCTCAGTCATGCATTCCTACAGAACCGAGAAAATGTACCACGCACTGCCTCTTCCCCCTCTCCAAACCTACCCCCCTTTCGCAGGCTATTGTGAGCTATGCATTTCCTGACCTTTATCCACCTGGGTCTCATATTTTTATCTTAAGCAATGAAATCCAGTGCTCGTTAATTATACAATTTAAGCAACAGAAATGTTGCATATGAGACTGCAAGCAGAAATAGGAATAAAACTCCACTTGTAATATATCAAATGCAAGCATTATCCAGTTTTCCAGTCTGTTGTTTTTATTTTTATAAATGCAATACATCATGTTTTATTGTAATGCTCACTAGTGTACTACCAGCTTTTATTCTGTCATTTAGTTTAAACTAAGAGGTTTATCAGAGTGCTGTTGACTCCACACTAATGAACACTGACCTTTAACTAAAGTGGTTTTAGAGACACAGCTCTCAGGCTTACTTCCTTGAGATAACTTGAACACAGTTATTGTTACTTTTGTTGTTATATCGACAATATCAGATGGTTAGGGGAAAAGAAAAATCATAGTTCATTCTATTCCTGTCATTGTTAGTAGAAGCCAAAAACCACTGGAACAGAAAACATCTAAGCTGAGCCTTTAGAAATACCCAGGTTTGTCCTCCTAGGCTTCCTGGATAGTCAGTAATGACAGGTAGGTAACTCGATAAGTCAATTCGGATCTCAGTCACACTCTGACCGCTGAAACTTGGAGCACCTGCGCTCGTGTTTCAGCTGTCTCAGTTAAGTGCCTCATATTAAGTGACATGAATCTGGGCCCCAAGTGTCCTCTTTCTGTTCTGTGAGTGGACTAGCTCATACCTTCTTAAAATGCTGTGCATGTGTATGGATTACTTACTTAGCCATTATACTTATTCAGGAGATAATATACTAGCTACTTGCAAGAAGAAATAAAAGCTTCCCATTGAGAATTCTTCTACGCACAATGTTATTTAAATCTATCGCTACTTCTTGTATACCAAGGGAAATATTTTCTCAATATTAATGGAAGAGAACACTTTTCATTTTGTTTCTGAAGATCAAGCATGATTTTAGAAAGGTTAGCTAGGAAAGGGAAAATACCTTGATTGTTTTCCATGTCTCAGTCTATTGTTTTTTCACTTAATCTGGTTGTCCGTCTGAAATAACTTGCACAAACAATGAAGAAAAAAAACACTCCACAAAACTTGGAGAATAACCTGCATTTAAATACAATTTATACTTTACAAGGACTATGTTTGGTCACTGCCTTAATTACATAGTCTTGCAACATGGAGATATTTTAAGATTTAGACAAAGGTTTCCTATACCATCAACACTTAAACCCTTTCTAAGATACTATCACTAATGATGTTAATACCAGGTTTAACCATGTTATTACCTTCATCATAATCTTGACCAAGTCACTTTGGAAAAGACTTATGCTTTTAAGATGTACCATTACAAATGTCAACTGCACACGAGTCACCCGCCTTAAATATACATGATTAGGCTAGCCTTGTTTTCAGAGGGACAGGCAAGAGCAAGATTTCTTTTCTTTTGTCTTTGGGATGAATAACAGAAAGTGGCTTCTTCTTTGACTATTAGATTCACAAACAACCCTTTTATAACATGAAGTGCAAAAAAAAGAAAAAAAATTACTATGCAATACAGTAACACAATCTCATGCATTGTGCAAATTGAAAATTTCTTTCTGTAAAAGATAACAGTTAAGAGGGTTACAATGAATTGTCAAATCCCAATCAGGTTAACGATTGTAAATTATGCCATTCTCCCCATTTATACAGTCATAGTACTACTGTTCTTTTTTTCTTTTTTTTTTGGGGGGGGAATATGTTCATTGTGGCTCTTTTTACAGAGTCTTCAAATGAGACTGAGGGACTCTATAATTTCTTAAAAATATGATCAGGCAAATATGGATGTTGTTCTATGTGTTGGTTAATATATGGTTCTATGTAGTAGTCACAGATCTTGCAATTACAAATACACATTGACTATTACTGAAACTGCAATTACTTCAACATTTCTTCTAGCAATGGAGTGAAAAATTACTTACTGGGATCAGAGACTTTCATTCTTTGCATACACAGAGATAACTATCTAAAACAGGAAAAAAACCCACATATGATTGCAAAACCTGAAAATACTTTACAGTCTTGTCTGCCTCCTAAATTCACATCTTTTTGATGAAATGGTAATTTGTTAGCCTGAGAATTCAACAGGACTAAATCCTAAATTCATACTGCAAATGCACTGGGAAATCTAGATTGCTTTGTTTTCAACCTCACTCTCAAATCTTTGTTAATGCCAGGAAGGTTCCACTTGCTACTCCGAGGAAATCTCATGGAAATATTAGCTCAGAACATCCTCAATACTTAAGGTAGCTATGCATGGCATTATTTTTTCTATGAACAGTTGTACTGGGTGTAAATAGCAAGGGTTTTGGTAGCGGGGGACTGCCTCATGTCAGACACAAACAGTTCCAGCTGCTTCCAAATGGATCCACCACAGGGCACAGCTGAGCCCATCGGCCAAGCTGGTGGTGCCTTGCAGAAAACATATTTAAGAAAGGGCAAAACAGTGGACAAGAGAGTAGTGTAGGGGAAAAAAAGGGTGAAAAACAGCCCTATGAACACCAAGGTGAGAGAAGGAGGAGGAGGAGGAGATGCTCCGGGTATTGGAGCAGAGATTCCCCTGCAGCCAGTGGAAAAGCCCGTGCTGGAGTAGGTTTATCCTAAGGGAACTGCAGTCCATGAGAAGGACCCATGCTGGAGGAGAGGAAAAGTGTGAGGAGGAAGGAGCAGCAGAGAGGAGCTGTTAGGCACTGACCACAACCTCCCATTGCCCATCCTTCTGGGCTTCTTGTGGGGGTGGTGGTGGGGGAAGGTAAAGGAGCCCAGAGTGAAGTTGGGCATGCGTAAAAGGGGGGGAAAGGTGGTTTTGTTATATGTTTTTGTTTCTCACTACCCAAATCTACTTTAATTGGCAAGAAATTAAATCTTCCCCAAGTCAGTAACTGGGAAGCAACCTCCCTGTCTTTATCTCAACTTATCAGCTTTCTCAGATGATTTTCTCCCCCTGTCCCACAGAGAAGGAATAGTGACTGAGTGGCTGGGTGGGAGTTTATCCCCTAGCCAAGGCTATCCCACCACAGCAGTGAAATTAAATGTAGGTGTATCACTCATATGGCACTGTAACAATGCTTCTAAAACAAGACATGGCTTACCACAAATAGCTTTCACAAATAGCTGCATTGGTACTGTACATAATAGGATCAAGAAGGGGCCCATGTATCCAAAACCTGTTTCTTTTTACCAACTGTAACAGGTAGCCTAATACCACAAACAAAATGCAACATAACTTTGTATTGCTCTTAATTAACAATTAGTATGTAACAGCATATTACCTCCATGAAGTTTGTATCTCAAGCTTTCCTTTATCTTCAAACCTGTGTTTTTTTCAAGTTTTCCTTAGCAAAAACTATGAATTATTTCTACAGAGGTAAATATTTTTATCATGGCAGTATTCAGGATCTATGTGGCAAAGGCACTTGAATCCATTACTTACACTTTCTAATAGGGAAAACTGATATGAAAGATCTGAATACTTCTGTGACCAAATGAATCAGAAAACAGATATTCCCAATGTAAGCATATGGTTTCCAAGAATATTAGATACAGATGAAGCCAAACAAAACAAAAAAACAACAACAAAAAACCCCCAAACAAACAACAACCCAAAACACCCCACCCCACACCCATAGATAAGGAAGGAGAAAGCAAAATTTCCTTTGAAATTCTGAACATAAGATAAGGTGGCAAACTTCTTAGAAGTACTTTAGGAAAGAAAGGAAAAATACTTGATGTCCCCTCCATTAGGTATTCTTAAATATTTTTGTGAATTAGTCCTGTAACCCAACTGAGAAATGATACTGAGTTCTAATACCAAGTACTTGATAAATAACTTAGGTATGAGATACTGTATATGCAGCAAGGGACGTATTAAAGCTAATTGCCAGCAAAACATTTTAGCCTTACCCATCTAAAATTAGTCATCTAAGTCTCATTTATGTATACAGGCTCCCTTCTTATCCAGTCCAAAGACTTCTTCCAGACAATTCCCACCACTCTCAGACACCTGCTTTTGAAGGGTATTAATCACTTGCTGTCAATTTCATTCCACTGACCATAGGAGGAGCTAGATGTCCAGTTTACAATTTGACAACAATTCTTAGACAACTGAGTTGGGTGAGACAATTCCTACTCAGGCTAATCAGAGGCAACCGATTTCTAGAGAAATAATATCTCCTCTTTGCCAGAGGGAAGCTAATGCAAGAGTCAACTTTGCAATGTATAGGGTTGGTCAGGTTTCTTTTTTTCTTTGCTTTGTTTTCTTTGCTTTCCTTTTACAATGTCCCCTTTATCTTTAATAACTTTTGATTTAAACCACATCACAAAACTAGTTCCACAGCCCTCCAAAGGAAAAAACACAGACTAAGCACCAACACAGAGTTTGGAACATTTGCTGGGATTTTAAAAGCCAATCTTTGTAGAAAATTGTTAGCCTGTAGGCAATGGTGCAAACTCTAAAACAAGCTACTTTGTAGCTTACCTTATTGGACTTCTATTTTTTTTGTTGTTTGATTTGGACCTTTAAAGGGGATCTTCTGGTTAATGGGTACATTCTGAGACCGCGGGTTAGACACATTCATTACTTCAACCAGGTTAACACCAGAGGGAATGCACTTCATCCAGAGTGGCATAAGTGGTGAAAGGATGACATCTATTCATTTCTTTTGTTGCAGAGTAGAAATAAGACTATTTTTAAATGTAAACAGCATAAACACTGAACTTTGAAATCAGAACTCAGAGAAAATATCTCCCATTTAACAGACTAAAGTATATTACCTCATTTCATAGGAGTAAACAATAATTTCACAGTTCACCAAAGCAATGAGGAACTGCAGCGAAAATGTGAAAATTAGCAATAAAACACCAGGGTGTTTAGCTATAGTGTAAAATATCCTAATGAAATTTTCACCTTGTATGTTTGACCACCCAGGAAGTAGCTTTAATTAATACAAATTGAAGCCTCATGTAATGAGGGAAAAAGCAGATATTTCCAAAAAGATACTGCACTGTGAAAATTTTCCTCCTATTTGTTGCAGATTTTCATCATGTGTGACCATGAAAAAAGTTGTTTATAAAACAGTAACTCTGAAAAACCCTAATTAGAAAGCATGTACACTGAAAGGATGTTTGTTTATGTATTAAATTCCACCATGTGTATAAAAAAAGTCTGTCTCTTCAATGTAGACTTCTGAAGAAGTGCGACTTCATCCTCTGTGGTGTTTTACCTTGAGTAATCATTTACACTCCTGCAAAGACAATGTAAATCACTGCTAAACCTGATTATCCACTCAAATAAGACAGCAATCAAATAAGGCAGTGACTGTTATCATAGCTCCTGTGAAGTCAATAGCACTGTGACAATTTGTGTGAGCAGAAGATCTGCTCCTGAGACTACTGCAGCCACGTTGCACAGGTGTGCCTAACTTTGCAGAGCAAAGAAGAGTCCGATGGTAGTCAAACAGACTGAGACTGGCAAGCGCCAGAACCTCACGGAAAGGCTGCTCAGATAGAGAACTTCAAGACATTTGTCTATATGGTGGTTTTACAGAAAAGGGAGTTGATATTTGTTCATAAAGGGCCCAATACTATGTCAAGTGCTCTTACCAACATCTGCCCATCGTGATACACTGTATCTCCAGGATCTACAGCTTTATACTGTCTTCAAGAGAGTTACCACAAAGGTTAATGGGAACAGTTTACTCCTGAACGATTTTTTAATATTTTTTTTACTATAAAACGGCATTTTTCCAATGAAACAATGAATAACTGATTACTTATTTTCCTTCATGGGTCTCCAGACTGTGTATAAAATATATTAAGCAATTTAATTTAAAACAAATCAGGCTGAAATCTACTTCATAAATGATACAGAGCTTTTGATAGCAAGAGATTATATTTGTCTTCTCAGAAGAAAGAAAAAAGTATGAGACCCTTAGCATTTATTTACTTTTTAAACTGAAGTATAAATAATTTAGTGGTGATAAGATTTCAACTGAACAACATGCAATTTTATAATCTGTTCCTAAGTTAACTGATTGTTAACTGTGTATTATGCTAAGGCAGTTTTTTTGCATATTATATTTGTCATATCTGCTCTTTTTACCCCTTTGAGTTGCCTCTTATACTATTAAGGTTTTTAACAATTAAAATAAGGTTTTGGGTTCAGTTTTGTGGTTTTCTTTTTAATAACCAGAAAATCCCTTTTAGGTCTTCCTGAGACTCCACCAAGTAGTTTAGTCATAAATAAATTATGGCAAAATAAGCAAACGTAATAAAGACAGCTATAGATAGTGTATAGATCAATACGAACATTACAGTTTGCTTTCACAGTCTTTTTAACTCAAAGGAACCCTTGCCACTCACACAGTAAATTATTGAGCTTCCACTCCACCAACATCTTCTCATTAAGAAATTGTCACACAATGTGATGAGAAGAATTTTTTCAGAACTTCAAAGGAAAACCGTACAGCGTTGTTCTGTCATGCTCATACATCTTAAGACGAAGTTTTTCACTTTAAAAACATAATGAGGCTTTAAATGTCATTATGATGAAGATGCAAGGGGGAAAACACAATAGAAGAGAAGCTTTTTATGCACTTCTTAATCAGAGAATTTTAATAATTATTTAATTATTTTTTTAAAAAATCAAACTGTCCTTAAAACACTATTTGCCACTCTATCTCAAACCACCTACTCTCTTTTAAGATATTTTCAGTCCAAGGTAGTGTATTCTCCTATAGTTTTTGTGAAAGACCTTCCCCAATATCTAGAAATAGAGGCCTCCACATTATAAAGGTTTTTTTCTTTATCTCTGGAGTAAGTTAATTTCTATCTCTTGCTATGTCCTCAATAATGTATTTCCTCTCAGCTTTTAAAATCATACATTTCTCTTTTCCACACGTCTTTGATCCTAAAAGGTTGTGGAAGCTCACTAGCACACCAAAGGAAATCAGCGTGTTTAAAATTGAGTATCTATTTAGATCACATACAATATAAGAGGCTTACACAATTCACTTATATAAAAAACAAGAGATGAAAAATTTCTAGTATTCCCCAGGCTTGGGGTAATTCTTTGTGTCTGTTTGTAATTCTACAATTGTTCTGCACAAGTAACAGTTCTAAACACAATTTTCAGCCTTTTAGATACCACAGAAGAGCCAAAGCTAACAGCCAACATTCAGCTAAATACCCAGGCAAACCAAAAAAGCAACCAAACACTAAAATAAAATTAAGTAGAGGTAGATATCTCTTTTCCATAAACAGAAAGTTTTCTGAATTAAAAGCTGGTAAAAGACAACAATAATGTATATGAAATATGTAGTAGAGATTTTATTTTCCATGCTTTTGAAACATCAGAACAACTCAGAAATGTAATCTACCAGGGATATAAACTGAAAACTGGAAATAGGTGTGATGAGAAGAACAAATCCCTTTTAAAAGTCAGCCACCTAGTCCTGATCTGTCAACAGCTGATAGAGTCATGCCAACTTCCATGTATTTCCAGGACTCAATTTTGTTTATTTTGCCAAGATCTATATCAAACAGTCAAGCTATTTTAATGTATACTTTAGGATGGAAAAGCCTCTAATCTCATAGTTGTACTGACAGTTGGAGGCTGAGAAGGACAAAGACTGTATGTGGGTTCATTCGAAAAAAAAAAGAAATTAACATGCAAAGTCTTGAGTGAGAAAACTGTGAGAAAACATCTTTTACTGTCTTTTCCTCATGCTTCCAGAGCTATATTAAATTTATCTGGAATGTTCCTAAAGTTGTAAAATAAAAGAAATAGTGAAAACAGAGCAAAGGTAAAGTTAGGAAAGATGGCTGCTATGTAAAAGTTAAAAAACCTGCTTGTTTTCTGTACAAAAATACATAAACCTTACCACAGTGTACCTTTCATGAAAGTACTTTGTTGATTAATACGAATCAATTCCTCAGTCACATCACCAAAATTGTAATTTGCTCATCTCAACAACTGAAGAGAGTAAGATACTGTACATTAGATGCATTGGAGTCTTAAAGAAGTAAAAGTTGATTTTATTTCAAGAATTCTTTGCAGCCTGAATCACCACAGATTTTGATGTTCATATGTATTACTATTTTTCCTTTTTGTTTTGTGCTTGTCTGTGTTCTTTAGTAGACTCTTATAATCCTGATAGTTTGTGTCCAAGAGCCCAGTGGGCGTGTAAGAAAAAATCTCTAATATTTTTGATACAGACAAGAAATCACACTTACAATTTTTGAGTGCACTGCTGTAAAGGACAAAAAGTATATAGTAAATATCTTTGGCTTCTAAGGAGAAAAACGTTTTCCAGCATGGCCTATCAAAGATGCCGAACTGCTTTAAAATGCAACAGAACAGGTTTTCAATTTGTAATGTGGTGTATTAGGAGTGCAAGAGAAGTTCACTAAAATCACTGTGGTTCTTCACTTGTCTTCAGCTGATTTGGGATTAAGAGTTTTGGAAGATTTTTTAATATCTGGAAGAGCCAAATATTAGTGATACATTTACTATAAATGACTGTTGATTTCTATAATCATGAATTCATATCCTACCTACATTGTGAATAATACGTTAAAATATTTTGAGGGAGTAAAATTACTTCTCGTCTTCAGGAAGAAACTAGACCATGTTCCACAGAGATTTTAATCACAAGGACAGTAGTCATATAAATTGCAAAAATCACAATTTAGAGTTTTTCTATACTTTTTACTTCCCAAAAGCATAGGTCAAGACTGTCTTACTCACCTCCAAAAAACCCACACTATTTACACTTCTGAGTCTCACACATATCAGAAACCACAATGCTTATAACCTTGCATAAAGATTAGTCAGTGAAAGGTGAACACTGCACTGCGGTAAAGCTACTGCTAACCTTGTGTTGGTGAACTTGTCATAAAAATACTGTATCAAAGGAATAACTTTAGTTTTGATTCCCTCCGCTTTTACTAGGCACACTGGTTTGATTAATTTTAACTGTTCATAACTCCAGTTAAACTCCATTAAATGTCTATAACAGAATAAGATTGTTAAAAGTTTACTTCGGTCACTCTTCCTGCTCTGGACAGCACCTCCCTTGGTAGAAAAACATGAAGAAATTTATATCTGGCAAATTGAATTATAAGGAATGGCATTATCATATCACCCATTACAATTTCAGGCTTCTTCTATGGATTTTCTTTTCCCAGCAAAACTCTTAATGTTCTATTACCAAGTACTCAAATTCTTCCAGCACTGAACTTTTATTTGAGCTCATCAATTTGTTTCTTTACAAATAATGGCAGATCTTAAGATTCTTTTCTCCTATTATCTCAAATATTTTAAGAAGTCCTCTGCCTTAGTTCCTGATCATCTGCAGAAAAGTTTCTGGATCCTATTTACAGAAAAAAAAAAAAAAAGAAAAAAAGAAAAAAAAAGAAAGAAATCATATATAAGCTTTTCTATTTCCCCATGTACTAGTAGATGAATTAATTTGTATTCAGTCTTTATCCCATGACATATTTGACAGACACTAGCATATATGCCTTAATTACCTCAATATTAATTTATTAGCATTTGCTTGTGTAGGCTATACGATTTTTTTCCATCAGCATGCTTACGCATTTTACATAAACCTTCAACAGAACTATACAAGAATTAGCCATAGGCATTTAACTTAATGGTTTATTGGCTTGTCAATACTAGCAAGGTGGGGATGATGCAGAAATAGGATGAATGTTTTTGAGGAAGCATAATTTCCTTAATGTTGTAAAGATAACATTAGCTCAAGAGAGAAGGAAGATTTATTTTTATTTTTATTTTATAAATTCTTATTTTTATATTTTTATTTTTATTTAAAGGAAGCCAGGTAAATGTAAAAATCATGAATTGCAAGTTGTTTAGAGACACTTTCCATCCTTCCTACGATAGAATCAGAGAGGATGTGGAGGATTTCTGCAAAAAGACCACAAACAGTCTAAAAGAGGCTGCACTTTAAAAATGGCAAAAACGGATGCATGTAAAAGTCCAATTCTATGATATAAAAAAATGAATATTCAGAGCCTGCTGAGTGCAAAAATAAATCACTCAATAAGGTTAAAAGAACACTGAATTCTGGGAAACTGATAGAAGACAAGCTACAGCACAGATAATCATTAGGCAATGAGAAAGATCTGGCAAGATTTCTGTAACAAAATTAATGCTGATAACTCTGCATCATCAGTTTAGAAGTACAAGTGGGATTCAGGATAAAAAAAGAAACATGTCCTGTTTAAGCACAGACAGAATATAATACCGTATGTTGAAAAGGACACTATTAATAGGCCAATCTTTTCTGTGAGATGGAGAAATACAGTTTAACTTACAGAAGCTGCAAGATTATTAAATTCAGGGGTTAAAACTTTGCACGCCATAAAAGCATTAGAGGAATCAGTCTTAATTATCTGTAAGGAAGAAAAGCTTAAGTTAAAACACAATTCCTTAAAACCAATTGTGCTGGTTTTGGCTGGGATAGAGTTAATTTTCTTTATAGTAGTTTTCTTTATATGTTTTGGATTTGTGCTGGAAACAGTGTTGATAACACAGGGATGTTTTTGTTATTGCTGAGCAGTGCTCACACAGAGTCAAGGCCTTTTCTGCTTCTCAACCCACCCCACCAGCGAGTAGGCTGGGGGTGCACAAGAAGCTGGGAGGGGACACGGCTGGGACAGCTGACCCCAACTGACCAAAGGGCTATTCCATACCATATGGTGTCATGCTCAGTATATAAAGCTGGGGGAAGAAGAAGGAAGGGGAGGACATTTGGAGTGATGGCGTTTGTCTTCCCAAGTCACCATAACACGTGATGGAGCCCTCCTTTCCTGGAGAAGGCTGAACACCTGCCTGCCCATGGGAAGCAGTGAATTAATTCCTTCTTTTGCTTTGCTGGCATGGGCGACTTTTGCTTTACCTATTAAACTGTCTTTATCTCAACCCACAAGTTTTCTCACTTTTACCCTTCTGATTCTCTCCCCCATCCCACCAGGGGGGAGTGAGCGAGTGGCTGTGTGGTGCTTAGTTGCCGGCTGGTCCAAATTATATTTTCTGATTATCTATCAACTTTCTACCAACTGAGGTGCATCTCCATCCTTTCACACAATCTCATTATTTTTGCAGAGAGTTTGTTTTCTGTGATCAGTCAGCCACTTGGGATAGTTTTCCCTCTGTGTCTTGACAAGTCTCCTCTATCTACTTTCTTGCTGTTCAGACATAATCTACCTCTCTGGAAAAATAATTATCTGCTACATTTGGATTGCTTGAGGTTTTTTCTGTCTCTGCAATTGTACAACTTTATACCTGTGTCAATTAACTGAATGAAATAGGTATTTATATTATTTACTAATCACTTACAAACTTGCACACAGCGCAGGAGCAATTTCACTTCTTGATTTAAATCCCTAGAACAGCTCCCTTAAAACCAAATCAAAACAGACATGCCACATTAATGCAGAATATTATTTGACTAGGAAAAATGCAGACATCAGTAAAAGGATGTCTGCATAACATAAAATCCCTTTAAAAAATCAGTACGTTATTAGTTCCAAAATTTGTAACCTGCAGACCACTGTAAATCCATTGTCAAACCAATATTTACAGTCTTTCCTTCCATTTCTAGCCCTTTAACCTCCCAATACCCAACTCAGGTCCTAAGAACTCCCTCCTAGCCTCCCTGTGTAAATTAATTCTTTCTGATTCAGCCATAGGCTGGTTCTAATATCAATTACATATAAACCATATTTCTTCCCATAACATTTTGGCTAGGAATCATTTTAAGGACGGGAAAGAGAAAAGCGACTATCCTGCTGCTGGTTCATGTTTCTCATCCTAGATGTACCATATTGTTCAACAGTTCAGAGCCAACTGAACTGTCCACACTGATAAATCAGTTCTGTCTATGAGGAATTTCTAGGGAATTCTGCTGCAAAACATCATTATTTTCATGTTTTGTTTTTCAAAGTACCAATAAAATTTCAGTCACATCTTCAAATTCTTTTCATAGCTAATGACTTCAAATGCCCAAACATTTATTTCCATGTACACTTCATTATCATGTACCCAGAGGAAAAAAAAAAGTACAAGAAACCAGATCAAAACATGTCTCTTAGAACTATAAGAAAAAGCAGCAAGGAAAGGATAACAGAAGAATACAGCTACCTGCTTATGGGAATTTTTTAAAAATGCAAATGTCATTAGAACAGAAAACAACATATTTTATACACTTCTCCAAAATAATTTTTAAGAGTAACAATTTTGACCAGTCTCCCATTTGCAAATGACATGAGGTGACAATAGAACCATATATATAGAAAATTTATTTCTTTTCAAAACACCAAAGAAAACATTTATCTCCCTCTAACAAAGAAATCCCTATATATTTTACCTAATTCAGTAGACTGAAAGCAATCCTGAGAAGACTCAGAGTGTGTAATAGTGGAAGAAAAAGGCTATTACAGAGTTCAGAAGATCACATTTTCTATCCCTTTTCCCCTCTATAGAAACAACTACACTTGCTTCTGTCCTAGCTGATGTCAATCTAATTTCAAAAACTCTCATCGGTGAAGTTTTCAAAACCTTCCTCAAACCTCTAACCCAGTGCTTAGGCATCCTTACTGTTACAAGATATTTCCTAATGTCTAATCTAAATCTCCCTTGCTGATTTTACTCTTTATTTGTTATGTCCACACAAGTTTGGTATTGTCTAGATTGAACAACCACCGTTCTTTACAAATTTCCTCAGGGATTATATTTTCTTTAGACATCTGATCATTGTCATAGCTTGCCTGTAGTGAACTCTTTTCAACTTTCTACTCTGGATTGTCACCAACTGAGCCTCATCCTTTCAATTATCTAATATCAGAAATTAAATGTATGCTATGTCAACCCAATCTTTGTATAGAAAACCTATAATGGCCAGCATTTCCCTCAAAAGTTAGATTAGAAAAAGAAAATGCGCTTCTACGTGTACCACAATCTGGGTTATTATTGCAGATTGACACAAAAGACAACCTACAAGGACTCAGGTCTTGATCATATTAAGTATGGTATAGCAGTAACACTTTTAGTTACTGAAGTGTGCCAACCAGTAAAGGGCTCCAATATATGCACTTTTTCACAAACAAGAAAATATTTTATGTTTTTTTGAAATTAACTGATAGAGAATCCTGGAACACAGGTACTTTTATATATATATTTAATTTTAATAATGTTTGCCAGGTAGGCTATTTAAGATTATGAATCAATTTCACATGAAGAAAAGGGCAGATTAAATAGGAAAAGAGAAACATAATTCTGTAATTCTTTATGACATCATTTTAATGTATACATGTTTACATGTATTACATACGTGCAATTTTGGGGAGACATGTATGTGTATTCTTCAACCAAAGGTGTTATTGCATAGTTTGCATGTACTATATGCATGGGATTGCATATGCACTGCAGCTTGCACAGCTGTACTTTACTAATTATATCTAGCAGACTCACATACTGTGGTAACAGGGAATCTAGCATAAAGAAGCATTTTGCAAGGTTATGTAGGTCTTATCATACCTAATACTGAGTGAATGAATTGAAAGTTCAGTTATGTCTACAGGATTCATCCCTTTGCAGTTCTGACATACCCATGAAAGGATGAATAACTCTAGGGACTAGTTATCAGTGCTGGGAGGTGTATCTTCACATATGAAAAGGACTCATTGAAATATACTAATCAGTTCTCCCCAAGAGTTAAATTAGCTACAGATAAAATGGATTTCTCCCTGTGTCAGTAAATGCAGTAAATTCAGACGCACAGGTACTTTGGAGATTCCATCATATTCACAGTTTCCTTCAGTCCAACTAAACAATGAAATATTGGCATTGTTGTTCATCCCAAATCTGTTTCTGTATCTTAGTTTAGAAGAAATATTTGCAGTTTACCCAGTCTCCAGAACCGCAGCAAATTGTCAATATTTTTGCAGATACATTTCCCAATCTCTAGAATCAGCCCACTGGACTGGAAATATGCACTTTATTTATATGATTTGCAGTTTCTTATGCTCCAGTATTTTCCTGTATTTTAAATATAGTGGACAATTCTAAATAGTTTTACAACTATGAAACTTCTTTAACTTAAAACCTCTTTGTTTACATAACAATAAAAGATGAAGCAGACCCCTGACATATTTTCTGCATACTATATATAATTCTCTTGCCTTCAAGGTACTAAATTACTTAACAAGTCTCCCTACCAGTGGTTTAATAAAAAGTTAGAAATTTTCTGTATATGTGTGTGGGTGCACGAATATTTTTAATGTATGACTTTCTGAAGAAGGTGGCAGCCTTAACAAACTTGAGAAAGATAGATAGATAGATAGATAGATAGATAGATAGATAGATAGATAGATAGATAATGTGTGCGTATATATGTATATTCACATCTGTAGATATGTATATACATATAGAGCGATATATATGCACACACACACACATCCCACAATGAATAAAAGACCACCAATTCACAAGTAACACATTGTTATGATACTTTATAGCATATCCCATACTAAAGATTGTTGTTACAAAGTTATAATGTTTCCTATTTAAGTGACTTATTTTTCTTTATTTGACAACCTGATAATTCTGCTGTGTCATTTTACATTAGCAGAGTTAAATGAAAGTGGGGGGGGAAATAGCAAAAAAATGATAGAATTATAAATACACAAACACATGTGCATAATAAATGTGTGTGTATGTGTTTGCATGAATAATCAAGGAATAATTCCTGAATGAGGTATCCCTTGGTATGCTACGATTTTTTTTCAGAACATTACAGTATTTCAAAGAGATCAAAACCTTTGAACTGATACAAACTTAGCATATCATTATGGACAGAGCCACATCAAGAGTTAAAAGAATTATTGGCCAGAGTTTTATTCTTTTTTTTTCTTCTCCCTACCCCCACAGCTGGAAGAAAACTGAGGAACTATCATCTTGTTTAAAATGCAGAGAACACAAGTACCTATTTTATTTTCTTATTTCAGTTTTCTCCATAGCTATAGCTTATTTACTGCTCATTTTTGTCATTCGCATTATCTTTAGCTGTATACTGTGACAGTAAGAATCCTGCTCACAGTCCCCATGATGCCCTTCTATTGTACCTATATATACCTCACTTGGCCTTTCAATTTAATCCTGTACTAATGTTTCCTTTCCAACCCTTTTCATTTTAAATGAGCTTGGGAAAAGATTCTGAAACAGCGATTTAGCTCATTTTCTGGGCCTAGAGGAATATAGTTATCTGATTTATTGCCCTACGGATGTTATAATTGTTGTAAAACATGACGTATTCCCAGAACTGTGATATCAGTATGTCATTTTGAAATTATGCCTCCCAGCATTCCACTGAAATTAATGAAGCATCATTAAATAGTTGCAGTTCTTAAGCATTTTGTATATTCCAGCATGCAAAGAGTTATTGACAAACTTCAAGATGTCAAGAGGTAATTGTCAAATCAAAGCTAAATACAGAGAATGAGAAATGGTTGGGTTGACTTCAAACATGCAAGAAATTTGGGAGTCACCATATAGCTATCACAAATTATCAGGAAGACTCCCCCCTGCAAAATTAGGAAAACTCACACAACTAAGGTTACTGCTTTCAAAAGACTTCCTTGATAACAAACAAGCAAAAAATGAAAAATAAATACTAATCCTTGTCTAATAACAGTTTATAAGATTCTTTCAGAATATATATATACTGAAGTAGAAACAGGTTGTTCTTATTATAATTTATATTTTCCAAAATAAAATTAAAAGATAGGACAACATTTTCAAGATCAGGTTGCAAGCATTTTCAATAGTCTCTCAAATTGAGATTTAGATGATTATATAAAACAACTGGTTTAAAAGATATTAAATAGCTCCTGTTTGAGCATGATTTTGAAAATTAAGCCACAAGAAACACATTTTCAAAAGCTGGTAAAATTAAATGAGTTGAAAACTACACTCAAATTTGAGAATCTAATTTTTACCATATGTAAAATGTTATTCTTGTGATGTAATCTTAGATGAGGACTCAATTCTTACTTCAGCCAAAGCTCATCAGCTGTCCAAAGTGCCACATACTGTTCTGTAATGTGGCTTGACTACAATCAAGTCAGCAGTCTTCAAGGAAATTCAGGAACAGGGAGATTCATGGAACTGTGAACTCAATCATACACTCTGACAGAATTAAGAAAGAGACCAAGGCTCCAAGCTTACTTCTAGAAATGAAATCTAACTTCCTAATCATGAAAATGCTATCCTGGAAATGTAAGTTTGGCTTAGCCATCTAAATTAAGTGCCTCTTCTAAGCAGAATGACAATATACATGTTTCGGAATAGGTTTTATGAAAACAGCTTGGTTATCTCATGTGACACAGGTTATTTGCCCTTATAATACAAAAAACCTTTATTTTAATGGTCCATTCTTGGTATTGGTTGCTGATGCTCTGGATACTACCAGTAATCCCCAAAATAATTACTATTTATGAGCTTCATTTTCTGAATTAGTTTATTTCAGCAGTGCATAAATGGAGCACTCTCAAGTTCTCATGCCAACAGGCCAACATTCCATTATATGTCATATTTTTGTTTACAAGGTATTCACTAGTCTCCATATGGCTGGTATTCTAAGAAATATTGGAACCATTAATAGTCTGTCTTTGCTTATGCTAGACAAATAGCTGGGAATTTATTGATTGAGACTTTTTATTTCATATAATGATCTGTCAATCAAAGTACAAGCAGGTATTCTATTATGGTTACTAAGTACTTCATTAACATTTCATATTACTTACTGTTCTTAAACCACCAGAGCAACAAACAAAACACTTTAAATGGCTATAGACACAGTAGAAAATTAACATGGGATATGCAGAAAATAGTAGCAATGAATACATGTTGCAGGCAAGTAAATATGGGAGGCAAAACATATATACATAAAACTTCAGATACACATTGATAAATGTTTATATTCACTTTTCTGTTTATGCTATTCAGGATAGCTGGGCTTCTTAACTTTCTCTTTTAAGAATGTAAAAAACTATATTTACATTTCTATAATATTTTCTATATCGTACTTTTCTGCATAGATTTCTCACTATCACACTTTAATAAAGAGGGGGGAAAAAATCATAAAAAACCCTCTTTCAATCAGTCTACAGATCACTGGTTAAACAGACACCATCAACCTGAAACAGTCGAAACTGTGGATTCTGTATTGATCAGATCACTAATACCACGTGAAGGGAAAGTTTAAAGACAAGAATTCAAGAATTCATGAATTGAAATCGTAAATAAAAAACATAAATATCTGCATAAACCAAATATTCCCATTTGCTACATGCTATCAAAAGCAGAAGACAGAACAATTTTTTGCATGTAGCCTGATGATATGCAAACAAAACAGTCACCTCAGCCATATTCTCTAGGCAGTTGAGTACAGATGCCACCTATATGATAAATTAACAGCATCTATTTTAAAGAAGGAAAACAATAATAATAACTACAACCACCACCTTATAGCTTCTAATTATTCAGAAAACAAAACGTAAGCTTCCAAGCTATAAAAAATAATGTCAAAATAGCAATAAAACATTAGCAATTTAGAGAACTATCCTTTCTGATCTAAAATAATGTTTGCATAAATTATCATAAAAACTGTATTACTTTAATTCATTGTTTCATGACAACAGAAAAGAAACACAATAAAACAAAACCACATAATGTCATCGTAATTCCTGCCTTGTAAGAGGTATACTTAGATTATAATGGTAGGTATGAATCCAAAATACCACTTGGAAACTGCGTGGCTATGAAAGAGGTTCTCAGAAGAACTCAGAAATATAAAGCTTGAGGATCTTTATTTCATAAAATTCTACAAAATAAAGTTCTACAAAATTATTGTCCAAAGAAAGCCTTTCACTGTACAAATTGAACTTAATACTGAAAATCTATATCTTAATAATTGGGGGGGGGACAGCAAATCATTCCATAAACAATAAAAACCTTTGGTAAGCATGGTAAGCATTTTAATTATCACAAACAAGGAGAGTGCTATTGTTCAGCTACCGATTCTTTATTGCCCTTTATTTCATTTAGAAGGCATTCATATACCAGGGTGATGGACGGCAGTGAATAGATTAGGGTAGATTTAATGCTTGCCTTCCCAGTTAAAAGTCTAAGACTTTGTGAAACGGAAAGGAGCTTGGTCCTGTATGTTCCTACTCTCAATTGGTTATTCACTGGCTAGCTGACAGCAAAAGGAAGTAACTATCCATCATTTTCATTGGGGAGCCAAAGCAAGAAAAAAATTCTTAATAATGTTCTGACAAAAACAGCAGGGAAAGGCAGTGTAATTTTGAGATGCAAGAATGATACGCAAATCCTTGATTTTTATCACATAGAGTATCAGCATAGAGGGCTATTCACATCTGGTATAAAGGAGAACTACGCACTTTTTAATTTACTCTTGAGTCTTACTTGTTTGAATACCTCCTGCATCATTTTGCAAGGTAAAATGACAGCACTGAACGCTGACCAGGACGAAATCATTTACCTAGTAAAAGTTCAGTTGACTGGGAGCATATGGATCATCTTAATTTGACTTCAGAATTCAGACAAGAAGGAACAACAGCTGTCCATCACCTCAGCACAATGATAATGATTTCTTGCGTTGAATTAATAGCAATGAAACATGCCTGATTTCAGCAGCTGTTGGAAGCAGCAGGGTTGCTCCAGTCAGAATAAAGAGAAACTTCCACCTTCCCAGATAAATGCGTTCAAATCAAACAGTGCATACGAACAGTCAGCAGTACCCTGCACTTATGTTAACAGTGATTAATCACATTGCTGATTGGTTCTCAACCATCTTCCCTTCTAGCCTCTCTGTGGACAAGATCACTGAGCTGCTCATTAAAAGAGCTGCGCATGAGCTGCAGGAGGGAAGGATGGTGATCCCTGAAGAATTATTATAATCAGTATAAGGCCTTTTCAGCACTTTATATAAGCTTAACTGAGGTCAGGTGTTAGTGATTCCCCACATCTCTCCAGAGGCCAATACCACTTTGCACCCCACTACTGACAATACTGTCCAAGTAGCACAGTTCAGTTTTATTGGTGGAACATTTGTAGGAACTACAGCATGGGGAAAAAAGACAGTTGACTCTATACACTTAATAAGAGGTCTGCAAGTCCTGGAATATATGAATACAGAAAAATGGATAGGATATGGGCAGATAGTTACACAGTCATACTAACTGGATAATTTGTCACAGGCACTTTATTATTTAACCTCTCTTCCACTACCTGTTATTTTAGCGTTCCACAAGTTAGGCATCAAATCTAAATTACTCATCCAGTCCACCTCTATAGACAAAAGAGAAAGATCCTCCAGAGAATAATTCAAACATCAGCAATGAGATGCCCAGGGCAGCATGATTCACTCCCTTGAGATGCTTGTTTTTCCACACTGACCATAGATAGACCTGGGATGACTAGTTTTGACCTAGGACCTAACTTTTAGATGGCTAACTTTTGTGAGAAAAAACAAATTTATCTGAAAACAAATTATGATTTCAGTCACTAGATTCTTTCAAGTTGTTGACCAATCTATTTCTATTGCTGGTTCTCAGTCTGCAGGCTTTGGTCAGATTGTCAGAAGTATTTGTGATATGAGTGGATGTTAGACCAACCTGACCGCATTTGTCCAGTGTAGCGTTGGCCTTGAGACCTTCAAGCATCATTGGTGTCTGCTCTCAGCTGGATTTGTGTAAGGCATTGAAAAGACCCTGTATTGATTGAATTAATTTACTATTCAATATTCTTCCAAATCACCTTCTTCCCCTGTTTCTGCTCTCTGATCTGACACATGTATTGGTAGCTCTTAAAATCAGACATATCTGAGCTCATCCGCTGCTGTAAGAAACCTGGCTTCTGAAAACCGAAAAAAACCTAATCTATGTACAAAATGCCGTGGAGGTCACCTCATTAAAGTTTTGCTGTAAGTTACTGAACAGTAACAAAACATACAGTTTTAAAGGCATCTGTTACTTAGCCACACATCCTTGTGGATTTTGGTCTCTGTAAGTCTTGACAGCTGCTTAAGTCATTACCATATCCTCATCAATGTAATCAGTACCCTAAGGCTGCCCTACCTCTCAAATTCACAATCTGCAATGCTGCTCACTTCAGTGCTTTGGGGCATATTAGCAACTCAAGCTTTTTCTGCTTTGATGTGCATGTTCTGTACCACTGACCCCAAAATATGCAGGTCTAATGAATTGGCTTTAATAGTTTTCTTCCCTCTTAAATGTTTTTGTTTTAATTGGCTATACTACCATGTGTCCTGAACTACACTGAAAAGTTCACAGCATAGATGCTAATGGTGCCTTTCTAATTACTGCATAATGAACAAAGGTCTGTCAGAGCAATTTCAGAGGTTAGACTTCACAATTAGGAACCCCATTTTAATAAAAATCAACCTAAAAATTTCACACACTTAATAGAAATAATCTATACCACAAAATAATGTTTTTAAAATATCTGGGTTTTTTTAAAATATTTGTATAAATTCTTCTAGTTACACAAAATTACTATTTTCTTCATTCCCTTTTAATCTACCTGCCAACAGCCATAACCTCGGCTTTATCACATTGTCCCTGAAGTGTACTTAACTTTCATGGATCACTGCTCTGGGGCTGAACTTGATTTCTCTTTTCATTTACTTTAGGGAGCACTGATAACTGAGGGGCAGGGTCATGCCATCTACTGGCAAGTTTTATATCCAGGCTTGTATGGAGCAGAATCCCATGATTTGTCTTAGAAAACTCCAATGATTTTTCAAAGTAAATTCTTTTTTTTTTCCAATCTTTCCAATTGCATAGGTATCAGTAAAGATATTATTTCTAATGGAGACAGAAAGTGTAGCAGCTGGTACTATTTCATCCCCTGTGCCACCTGCTTTGCACATCAATGGCACTAGCTAAAATATATTTGCATCGCTGCTAGCCTGAAGACCTGAGATCATGGTAACATGGTGAAAGTTTAAGATTAGGGTAGATGAAAAGGATGGAAGGCCTCCCCATAATGTCAAAACACTGTGGATTAGGCATGAGCAAGATCCAATACCAGCAATCTGCCTTATAACACCAGCTCTTCTGCTCCCTTCATTCTCCTCATGTTACGTTAGGTTTGGCAGTTGGGGAGTTTAGCAGAATATTCATACACCTATGTCGCGCACAGTAGCTATAGTTAAAAAAACACCTGATGTTAGGATAGTTAGTATGGATGCACATTTAAATGTTCAGCCACCAGAATAAGTGAAGTTCAACAAGAAAAAATGTTGGGGCATTTCACTACCGTTTCCACTTGAACATTTAGATACAATTTGGCAGCAATGCAGTGTGATATCACACTTTCATTCCTAAAAATGTAGCTACAACAACATGCAATTTCCTGCCACAGTTCCACCAGGCCATAAACCTTTTTTTTTTTTTGTCTTTTTTTTTTAATGTTTATTAAAAAAATTCCCCTTAGAAGCTAAAAAGTTACTTCAGTTGCAGAGTATGCAACTAATTATGCATTAGCAGGAAAATCAGGTAACATACAGCTTTCAGTAAAATTAACAAGGTGGTACCAATAGTTCAACTATACTAAATATTTTTGGACTGCCAGAAATCCACATTATATTCAGATCAGTTAAACCCTGCATGTATCTAGGGGTTCGCCTACATGAGCATTTTGGTTTCAATCAGGAGTGAGTTTTAGAAATGAATATACAGTTTGTGTTTACTGACTGAGTCTTGGTTTACAGTGTGGAGAGGTTTGGAATTGCACAAACTGGCTTTCTGGTGAATTCAGCTGAACGGTAAGATGAGCTCCTGAATTCCAGGGCATTCAGCACAGGACCAGACAAGAGCCAGACCTAGCAAATTTCTAAAAATTCATAGGGTATAGATGTCAAGACCTCAGCATCAGTTGCTTCACTCTAAGGTGGTCTGTTGAGTCATCCTACTTGATAATATTAGATGTAGTCTACATATTTGGGAAAAGAGTAAAATAGCAAACTTGAACTCCTTGCTTCTAGGAAAAAAAAAAAGAGGAAGGTGAGTAAGGCTTAGGAGGTTTTATTGGCTTTTTCTTTTTTTGCTTGTTTGTTTTGTTTTTAAGAATAAAGCAATTTTTGCACAGAGCAGAAAGGCACATCACATTAGCAGAAAATTACCTATGCTACGTGTAGGCACTGGAATATTTTTTTTTTTTAATAGTATTTTATGTTGCTTGTTTAAACCAGTATTAAAGTCACTTTCTCCTTTACAGACTTAGCTAGAAATTGCTAGAATGACTGCCATCTCTACGGAAGTCACAGAATTACAAGCTGTTACGAGAACATGAAGATAAGAGAACAGAGAAGAAATGCCTGCACTGAAATTTGAAGAATTTCAAAACAAAATCCATATGATTACTTTAAGTAAGCAAGTTTCTTCAAAGATACAGCATATCCACATACACATTTCCAATTATTTCATCTTAGGGGAGAAATATTCCACAGACAATCTCTTATAACATTTTTCTACATTGCCCCTTAAGAAGACTAGCCACATGTGTCTCTTGTCTACTAATCACACTGATCCTTGCAAAAGAAAGAAAAAAAACATCAGTGAGGTAAGTTCTTAGACCTAAAACCTACCAAAACCTAAAGACCAGAAACAAACTTTCAGAATTCCACTCTTTAACTAATATCTAGAGGTCATGTACGTTTTTTGGCTCTTCCTTGCTGTTCTCTTTAGTCACTTAAATACCACCACCTTCTCTATATGGATACCACCTGACAAAGGGTCTATGCAAAGTTTGAGGTGTAAAGGGATACAATGAAATCTGAGGGAGTTATAAATAATTTTCACAGTTCTTAATTTCTGATAGAAGAAAAAGACCTCTTAACAGCCAGGCACAAGATAACCCAGTATTTTTGTATACTTTTTCTCCTAAAACCACAAAATGATGACTGCTTCACCACTACACTACACTACACTACCACCAATTACTGTAGAAAATATATCAGAGCTTCTTCTCTCTATAACAATTATTTCCCATTCTTGTTTATGTAGCCTATGTAATTATGTTAAAATGCATGTTTGTGGAGATGAGTGTAACCTATGAACAATAATTATGATTCTATTTTGGTTATTATTTTCATTCCTGTCTTACTGAATATTGCTTTCATCCATGAACTTTACTATTTATGCATAAATAGTAATTGATTATTAAGTAATTTATTATTATTATATTATTATATATAAGTTTATATAATATTTTATATTATATTCTATATTATTATATATAATATTATTATATATACTATTATTATATATAAGTAATTGATTATTATAATTGAAGTACTAATTGATTATTAAGTAATCCTTAAATGCTATAGTGAATTCTGAATGGACAGTTATTTCACTATCTGTAAAACTAATACAAGAATAAACATTTACCAAACTGATGGTTTGAAAAGGTTTGAAAAAAGACTTGTACATCAAGGGAAGAAAATATTTTGTCAGTGAAACTGTGTAACACATACATCAAATAGAGTTTCATTGGCTAGCTAAATTCCACAGTTAAGAAGACCACAGATGATCACTTTTTTCCTAGAAGTAAGTCACAGTTCCAGTGGATAAACTGTTTGATTTTTTGATGGAATACAGCAAGGGAATATCACTGAGAGACAACAGAGGAAAGGACACTGTCAGATAAACCAATATAGCTTTCTATCATGCAGAGCTGACACAGGAGTGGAGGGGTAAGTGAAATTCCCAACAGTCTTCAGATAATATTCCACTTACTGGATGTTTTGGTGACTGCTTAATGAAGCTTCTATTCCTGCCTGCAAATCCCTGTTATATAAAAAGATTTTTCACAGGTGAAAGTGAGAAGGAAAACATGACTTTATATCCTACTTCCTCATATATGCATCTTCTTAAATATATACATTAATGAAATAATTAAAAAAAAAAAAATGAAAAACCCGCAAAAACCTAGTAGAATGATAATTCAGACTGTGTTTATAATTATCTCAATTTCAGTTTTGTGAGATTGGACCAAGGATAATTGTGCCTTAACATGAAAAAAACCACCCTTTAAATAATGGCCTTAGAACAAAGGAAGTGTTCACTCTCTCACTTGGTACATATTTACATTTAATTTTCATGCTTAAAGGACGTGCATTCCAATCTCCAAACTGAACTTTAATGCAAGCTGTGGGTAAAGAACATCATCTTCATTAAGCATCAACCAGCAATCAAACAAATAAGAACATTTCAAAGTAGAATTCCCACCCTGCAGGGTTCCAGTGAAGGAAATAATAAAGTGAAATATGAAAAATAAAACTGTTCTTCAAGAAGAACAGATCTAATTAAAAGGAAGACCTAACAACTTCATGGATTAATTGGGAACCAACTGAGATAATTAGACCTCTGGGAGTAAGATTACACCCATCATAAACCGCTTTTTTCACAACTACAGGTTAAGTGCTTAAAGCTTTAATTGGGGGCAGCACTAAGAGGAAAGTGGAACTTGCACAGAAGAATTAATATTTGGTGAAGCAATATCCTGAATTACTTTGGCATCATTAAAAACCACATTATTATTTTTCCCCAAGTGCGTGGGATTCTTGGAGCCAGGTTGACAACCGTGGTTACAATTTGTACCAATCAAAAAATGCTCACACTATTATACTTTGACCTATAAACCACATGTAGCTACTCTGTACATTAGTAGTTCAAATACAGTTTCACCCTCTGTGATTACAGTTTAAATGAGCTGTTATTTTAATGCATACATACACCACGATAGTTTCTGCAGTCAAACCATGTCTTTCAAGAGAAATCTACCCTGAGAATACCACACTAAATTAAAAAAAAAAAAAAAAAAAAAAAGAGAGAAGAAGAATCTAAAGACCTGGTAAACTGCTGCAAAGAATAACTGCTTCTCAGAATTGCTCCAAGGACTAATTTTAGTTAAACCACTTGAAACAGAAACTATTTAATACCATAATACAAGTGTCATGGAAACTTTGGCATCCAGCTGATGAATTGTGTGTCCATTAGACAACTTGGAAAGCACAGTAGGAAAGCTTTACTAATACAACACAAAAGGTAGTCAGAGTTCCTGTTTTAATCCCCCTTTAGCGGTAGGAAAACACCTGCAGAAGAAAGAAATTCCATATTTTCTACAAGCAACATTTTTTTTTTCCTAAATGATAACATTCAAGATAAAGACAATTTCTTTCCAATTACAAATTTTATTTGCATGCAGAATAACCTATTCCAATACTAACTCACCATCTTTATTTTTGAGATTATATACAACAGATGAGAAGATTGAATTCTGTAAATGTTTTAAAATACCATGGAGTATACATGGGATTGGGTTTACTGTCATATAATTTTGGTGTAAAACAAGTTATGTGGTCCATAGGAATCCAGGGAGTTATCGGTGCAATTAATCACCCCTAAAAATCTAATCTAGAAAAGTTTGAAGAATGTTTCTGAGATGTGTATTTCAGTGAGTTGTAAACATGTTACAAGGTGCTTCTCTGAATATGCATGATATGGCCCATGGCTATTTGCTCAATTTACTAAAATATTTTCAGGAGCCATTCCTGAAAATCCAAGCCGTTCTTGGATTAAAATAGGAAAAAAAATGTGTCTAAGATTCCTTTCTTGTAATTGCTTCACACTCACTTCATCTTGTCCCAGTCTTTGTCAAGCTATCAAGTTCCAGCTGTCAGGCTCTACCTGCATAATTTAATCTGTAGTTATCCATTTAGGCTTGATGAATTTCTTGAAGACTAAGAACTACCCTACAAGCCTGATATGGTTACCTCAGCTAACAGGTATCTTAGAGAATTTCACCCACTGCTCTTTTCTTGAGATGCTGCTTGAATATGCCTTGGTTCTTGTCTGTTTTACCCTACCTCCTCTCTCCTGCTGCCACAGCTCAGGATCCTCCCTTTTCTGCATTTCAAATTCCATCTAGTAACATGAATCTAGCATGAAGATGAAGCAGGGGTGGAAGAAATTGTTCAGACCAATGGCATCCTGTCATCATGTCCTACAGACTGGCAGATTTCTTGGTTCCCCCAGTTCTCTGATGATTGTTCTGGACTCTGACCATTTACATACTTTACTCTTTGTATTGGTACACTTTGCAACTTTTCTTGTTCATTATTTTTTCTAGCGCCAAATAAGTCTCTAGCTTCATCTTATTAGAACTACACCGTGGAGTGATACATTAATTGACATAACTACAGATGTCACTTTTAGTCAATGAAATTGTGTGATAAATTTGGTATAACACCATGACTTAGTAAGATAACAATAAATACATACTTAGTAAGTGGCATCTAATTTGTAACTTGGTGTGAGAAATAAACATACAATAATAAAGTAGATCTATTAGCAATCTTATCAAACACCCTGTAATCTTGATGTCTCAAAACAGACAAAAATCTCAAAAAACATTGTTAAACTATTTATAAGTGCATCGTATTCAAAGCCAAGATTGTCAGTTGATTCTAACTATTTCTATATGCCTTCTGGATTCAGGCACTAATGAACCAATAGCTACCAGCATGACTTTTGCTGAAATACTGTTACATTAATGAGTTTGGATCAGCTGCTCAAACAGTTTGGCTGAAAAAGATTTCTGCTCAGGAAATATATTGGGGGAAGCGAACATAAATGTTAAGTGTTAACCCCTTAAATTTAGTTGATTGCAAACATGATGACCAAAACCTTTTTTTTTTACGTTCAGCTTGATTTGACACTGCACTGAGTAAATTAGACTGTATATAAAACTGCCTTGTTTATCATTCCTACAAAAACACTGCGACCAGTTATTCTCTTTATTATACAATTCATAACCCAAATGACATCCTATGTTACACCAGTGTAAACCACTGGTGAATTTGTCACTATCATATTGAAGTCAGCATTATTCAAACCTAAAAGTTATTCCCTCAGTTGTGCTATACCTCTATATTATCCTGTCTGAGACTGACACAAACTCCAGCGGGGTCACGTATCCCTAGAATTAACATTCTGGTGTGAAAAGGCAACAGGGATTTACATGTGACATTGCTTAAATTAATTCTTTCTGTTGTCTTCAGTACAGTACTTCCCTGGAGCACCTTTAGTCATTCAATCCACATGGAATGAGAAAGCTTTCTGTACATTAATCTATTAAAGGAACCAGAATATGAGTCACCAGTCATGTACCTTGACTTTAAGGAAAACCTCCTCAAATAATGGTAATTATTAGATTATACCTGAATTAATTGCCCTCTGCACCTGTGAGAAGGTAAAAATGAAACACCTGAAGCCGATGGCTCAGCACTGTGTAGACCAAACAATGTGTTTGAAAAGGAAGGGGAAAACCATGTCTATCATCTTTTTGCCTATACATTATTAAACTGTGCCCTTGGGGGAAAAGAAAAAAAAAATTAAAGTGCATTCAAGCGAATTTAACTGGACAACCTGAAACTGAAATTCCAAACACAGTATTTTAAAAATATTTTAGTGACACTTGTCCTATATAGGAGGAAGCAGCTGCATTTATCTAGTTTAAATCAGATACAAGCACCTGGGATTTGTTCAGCTCCAGGGTTGTATCATAAATTCCTTGAGGGAGTTCACAATTCACTAAATGACGTATTGTTATTATCACCAAAAGTGAACCATATTCAACAAAACAGTAATCAGTGGGCAACAATTCTGCAGTGTATAATTATAGTTGCCATTTCCCATCCCACGATTAAATGTGTTTTCACTTTTCAACTTCAACAACAACAAAAAAAACCCAAACCGACCTTTCTCCACCCCTCAAAACACCTAAGGAGATTAGTTTTAATATTTAAACAATTCTTTATCTTGATTCTTTGAATAAATCCCACCTATGCTATTCTTTCATTGGAACATCTGGATTTTCATTCCTTTCTAGCATTACCCAGGGTTCTGAGGTTTGGGGTTTCTTTTGTTTTGGTTTTTGAACATATAACACTGCTACCAAATATAAATATCAGCTGCATCTACATTATAATTAAGGTCTTGTTTCTCTTCATTACTGTAAATGCCTTGGAAAAAAAAACAAAACAAAAACAAAATAACCAAACCCCTATTAATCTCTTTTTTTTTAGCAGTATAAAAGAGTGTGTTGCTCCAGTTTATGAGTTATGGCACTTTATGCAGTATTGTTGGCATCTTTAGCTAGCTAAAATCATCCATATTTCTCACCTAAAAACCTACGGTCATGTTCCATTTTCTATTGCACTTGTGTAACTTCAGAAAAATTCTCTCGGTCTGCAGACTTTGGAAGTCCTTGCAGATAGTTAGAATGGATATGAGTCCTATACTTATGTTGGAATAAAGGGCAATAGACCTAACTCATAGCTCAGGAAGTTTAGATATGGTTTCATATGAGACCACATGACATTCTTTATTGGTGTAATAGGATTAAAGGGTCTTGCAGTACATTGAGCATCCAGTGATGAATACTATTTTATCACTATATTATACCTCCTGTCATTTAGCAGCATTGATGAGCATGCCCATATAACACAAGCAGACACAGGACAGGTATCCTTGAGCAAGCATTGTCCAAAATACCTTTGGAATAATCAGCAATATAGACACATTTATGTAATGCTGAGGAAATAGGTCCTTGGCATTGCACCAGTAAAATGTGACCTAGTACGTTTGCGTGGTGATGTGCCATCTGATGCAGATGTCTTTGCTTGCATTAACGTTAGCTCACAGATCCATATATCAGAATCTATGTCATTATGTTACTTTTATCCTAGTTCAGTGTGGAATTAATTCTTTCTGTTATACCCCTCCTGATATGTAAAAATAGGCGTGCATTTCTATGCTAGAGGAGAAAGATGTGTGATAACAATTGTCCTGAGGATACTACAAAACCACAAGACAAAGATTCTCATTCTGTCTCTTAAACTTCCCTCCCCTTCCCTTTCTTTTCATTTTTCTTTTCCACATGCCCATGTGAATTGTGAGAGGATAATTCACTCCCTATCCATGTCTTCTCATTGGAAATTTTTAGTAACGTACCTGGCTGGGTGGGTTTTTGTTGTTTCTTTTCATTTTTCTAAAGATGAGATGTTCCTTACAGAATCACAGAATCGTATAGGTTGGAAAAGACCTTTAAGATCATTGAGTCCAACCGTAAACCTAACACTACCAAGACCACCACTATACCATGTCCCTAAGCACCTCATCCAAACATCTTTTAAATACCTCCAGGGATGGCAACTCAACCACTTCCCTGGGCAGCCTGTTCCAAGGCTTGATAACCCTTTCAGTGAAGTAAAATCTCCTAATATCCAGTCTAAACCTCCCCTGGTGCAACTTGAGGCCATTTCCTCTCGTCCTATCACTTCTTACCTGGGAGAAGAGACCGACCCCCACCTCTCTACAGCCTCCTTTCAGGTAGTTGAAGAGAGCAATAAGGTCTCCCCTCAGCCTCCTTTTCTCCAGGCTAAACAATCCCAGTTCCCTCAGCCGCTCCTCATAAGACTTCTGCTCTAGACCCTTTACCAGCTTCCTTGCCCTTCTCTGGACATGCTCCAGCACCTCAATGTCTCTCTTGTAGTGAGGGGCCCCAAACTGGACACAGGATTCAAGGTGCGGCCTCACCAGTGCCGAGTACAGGGGCACGATCACTTCCCTAGTCCTGCTGGCCACGCTGTTTTTGATACAAGCCAGGATGCCATTGGCTTTCTTGGCCACCTGGGCACACTGCTGGCTCATATTCAGGCGGCTGTCAACAAACACCCCCAGGTCCTTCTCTGCTGGGCAGCTTTCCAGCCACTCTTCCCCAAGCCTGTAGCGTTGCATGGGGTTGCTGTGGCCCAAGTGCAGGACCTTGCACTTGGCCTTGTTAAACCTCATACAATTGACCTCGGCCCATCGATCCAGCCTGTCCAGATCCCTCTGTAGAGCCTTCCTCCCCTCAAGCAGATCAACACTCCCGCACAACTTGGTGTTGTCTGCAAACTTACTGAGAGTACACTTGATCCCTTCGTCCAGATCATTGATAAAGATGTTAAACAGAACTGGCCCCAACACAGAGCCCTGGGGAACACCACTTACAACCTTTTGAAGATACAGCTTTGCATCCATAAAACTTTTAGCAGTGGCAGTGAGATTATGAATAGAAATATGAGAGATGGTGTCTCTGACTACCAAATATGGATGCAAATCAAGTAGTCAGATGCAGTTATTCTACTGACGCAGTTTGCAGGTAAGGAATTGCCATCTATTCCTCCACCTTTTTAAAAACACGCAACTGAAAACTGCCTACCACACCAATGGAAAACATGCATGCACTCTGAGAATAAATTTAGGTATGTTTGTAGAAGAGTAAGAAGAGTACATGAAGTTGCTATCTGCTTGGATTCACCTTGCTGTTTAACACATACTTGAAATGACAGTAATTCTAGAGTTGCTTCCTGCATCTAACTGCAGACTTGAACTCTGCAGCCTTTCTAATTGGTCTTGCTTGTCACACTTAATTTGTTCTGATTTTATTTTAAACAATTATTAAATACAAATGAAAACACTAAAAGCTATTTTGCTCCATTAGCCTTGCGCATTCCACTCTGTATTCAGGCCCTACATCAACAACTGCTGGAGCAATACTGTTTCTTTCAGGATAAAGACAAAACATGGACTACATCCAACTTTTAATCAGCTGTACAGATGGGTTTATTTCACAAATGCACTAGGCTGCACAGATGGAAGTTCCTGAATGCCTGACAAGGTGTTAAAATGGTTACTGAGATTACAAAGGAATAAAAAAGCAGCACTGGAAATTATAATTAGTAGGGACTCTATCTCTTAAGGGCTTATTAGTTCAGAACTTAAATTTTGTCCCTGGTGTGTGGAAAACAGTTTGCAGAGGGGAACACATATCATATTAGCTATGATAACTGTTTTCTATCCCTTAAGAATACACACAATCTTACAAATATCTAACTGTTATACCTGATACAATACTCACTGAAACCAGCCAAAAGCATGACATAATATTTTTGACCATCCAAAGGCAGAACAAACATAGCAGCAGTTTGTGCTCAGTGGCATACTGAACAGCAGTTAAAAAAAATCCTGCAGATATCAGTGGAGAAAAATAGCTTTATACACGCTTAATGGTATTATGCTTTTGAGCAGTTTTATTATAAACTCACAGATTTTATGCCTAAAAAAGTTAACTGAATTATCATACTTGACTGAACAGGTTACAGCATTCATCATGGAATACTATGCCAATTTACTATCATGATGCCAAATATTCTAAACTGTGTTTTGGAAATAACACAATAATAAAAGAGGTCATGAATAACTGTGATCATTACACATTCCTGTGCTCTTGTTTGCAAGAGTAGAGGGCTGCAGAGACAATGCTATCTTTATGCTAAGAGCACTAACCTTTTCTCCATCTGTAATGTGAAAAGTTTTGGGTCATTCGGGGAAGAAATAAGGTATCGTAAGTGCCTCTGCGGTCTCTTCATATATACTGAGTTGGGGACAGTTGTGTATGGGTGAATCAGGAACAGACTGTCCGAATGCACTGGAAGCTGCACCATAATTTTATGCAAAGCTTTGTGCTGAATATTTTATTCATAATATGCTCTTGTGAAGATCCCTGATCTTTCAGTACTGTAAATAAGAGATGTTTATTGTCCAAAATTCTAGTTTGTCTTCCATGCTAAAGACTCAGTTCTGCAATGAGCATAGTACATAAACATGCATATGTGACACCATATAGACAGTAGATACCTTTAAATGGATCAGATTCAGATAAAGGAAAAAATGTTTTACTAGATCCCAAAAGATACAATGATCAAGAAAGACAGTAGTACTCATTTTAAAATGTAGTTTAGAACAGAAGGGAAAACATCTTTAAGAAGTAGACATTAAATTCAAAAGACTCATGGTGGAATAGTCAAAGATGACACAAAGGCAAAAATATTCCATAAACAGTTTGGGGTTTTTTACAGAAAAAAGCAAGAAGATATAAAAGGTTGCAGAAGTCAACTTCATTCTGATTCTAAGAAAAGTAATACATATCTGTAGGGATTTAGATACAAAAAATAAGGCAGACATGAGTAGGAAGGAAATAAGATAACATATGTTCATGAAAAACAAATTCAGCCAAACTAATACAATTCTTTTTGACAAGATTAATTTCTGTATGACAAAAATAATAGTAGTTATTGACATCAGTTTCTACTTTAAAAAAAAACCAAACTGTCTCTCCACAACATTTTACTAGTGAAACTAGACACTAAAATCAAGTCTTTACACATTAAATAAATAAAAAATGGCTACTTAGTAAGTGTCAAAATGTAAAGGTAAACCTAGAATCATTATCAAGCAGGTTTATTTCTACTGGTATCCTTCAGGTCCCCAAATCTTGTCACTGTGATTTAAGATTTTCATGAATGGATGAAACAAATGAATTAGGGATGAAGTTTGCAGAAGACATAAGGATTAGGGGAAAGTGAATTAGGAGGAGTTTTGGATCACATTGGAATCTGGGACCAAGTAAACTATGTATTTCAACATGACCAGATGTAAAAAATGTAAATATGGGATGGGAGTGGTGGTGGGCAATGAAGAAACAGAAAACCTTGCAGACCATGTTTCTATAGGTGGGAAAGTAATTACATCCAAGAGGATCTGAGGGCTGTTATGGATAATCACCTGAACATGAGCTCCAAATACAAGACAGCAAACGAGAAGACTAACATGGTTCTTACCTACATTATATTCAAAAAACTCATATAGTTATTGCAGATTTTAATTTCAAAATATGACCAATGCATTAGGTTTTTTTTATTTCATGCAGGGGCAACCATTACTAGAATATGGTATTCATCTTTACATCAGGAAGAAAACTAATAGGGTGAGGGAGTTCAGAGAACTATAGAAGACAGTTTCAAAGCTCAAGAACTGTACCTGTGAGAATCTCAACGAACCAAATAATAACCTTTAATTGTACTAAGAATTTTCTAATAAGAGATGCTTTATCGAGTAGACACGAGTAGAGCAAGATTAAATGATTAAAAACTAAAAATCAACATACTCAGAATAAAAGCCATTTACATTAATTTAACAGTAAGTTTAATTATTAAAAAATATCAAAAATTCTAGGAGATTCACTGTAATTGAATATTTTTAAAGCAAAACTATTTTCTTCTAAAAGAGAGATTCAAATTAAAGGAACAACCAATAAGAGGAAACCCTGTAGGCTTTGTAATAGAGAAATGCATGTTAGACTATCACATGGCCCCTCCTGTCTTTATAAACAAGAAACAACATGAAATAATATCACAGATATGTTAGTAAATTTATTTGGTGAAATATTGAACTAGATAAAGCCTACATAATGTCTGTGCACATGGCAGGTTCTACATTCCTTAAGAGGTAATATTGACACACAGGTGTCATTCCATTGTTTAAATAAATTGAAGTTAACATTTTAGTCAATATATGTAATGGCTTCATACTACTCTACAGAGTAATCTAATGAAATGCAATAAGAGTTTTTAGTTTCTGAGGTTGATTTCGGCATAAACTTATTTGTAAATAATTTATAGTGTGTAAAGATTATGAAATTATTAAATAAATGCATAAAAATGCATTACTTCCTCATTAAGGAGTACAAATGGTAGATTAACAGTCTTATCACCGACAGACAAAATACAGCATTTAAATACATCAAAATACAGCATTTAAAGAGAATATATTTTATCTGCATAGGGTATCAAATGTTAAATTATACACCATGCAGATCAGCAAATACTAGGATGGGAGACTGTCAATGGAAATATCAGCAATCCAGGGGGTTATGTTATATTTCATCAGTATCTACCTCTGTTTAAGAGAAAATTGCAAGGTGTTGATATGCTTAGTAAGGAATGGTGATAGACAGTGGCATATAATGCTAATGTGCCATCTCTCAAATAAGAAAGAAAATCAAGATCCAGATGACTGGGGATTGCTTAAAATCTCATGAAATATTTCCCCATATAAAATATACTATCAGTGTTAGACTTGGTGACCTTTGCAAACTTCATTTTGCATAATTAAATTTTGCCCAACTCAGACATCCCCAAACTTACATTTATCTGACAGCACAATCAATTACTCTATAGACTGCTCATTGCCATAGCAGCTGGGAATTAATTTAAAAAAATAATAATATTAATAATAATTTCTATAAACTTCCCACCCTTAATGAAACATTGCTGCTTCCTACAGAAACATTAGAAAATGCAGTTTGATGTCTTTAGAATAAGGACAGAAGTCAGTGAAATGAAATACATTTAAAACATAGTCTTTATTTCATCTAATTTTAGATGTCATGACTGAAGTCACCTAGTGTAAACTACTTAGATAATCTCCTTAGCTAGACTTCGGAGAAAAAACACACAGTTCCAGAAGTAAACCACCACCTAACATGTTAGAATTTATCCTCAGATCCACTTGCATCACTACTGTAACTACAGAGGAAGCTTAAATGACTTATGTGAGATGAATCCAAGCCTCTGTTCTCTAATTTCACAAAAAGATACTTCAAGGCTGAATTTTAGACCAAAAGTGCGTGCCTTTCTTTTCTAGACAAAGAGAATTACATATGAATTACCTTCTTCTTTTTTTTTTCTTTTTAATACTAGTCAATTAAAAAAATCCCATATAAATTTAAGAGCATAGGAGTCAACTGTTGTTTCAGGTTTAACATACATATCTTTCCAAGAAACAAGAATCCTCTGTAACTTTATGCAGTCCACTAATGACAGTGTTCTTTATGACTAAAAAAAGGCATACCTCCTGCCCATTTTCAAAGAGAAGGAGGAAGATCATCAGAGGAACTGTAGGCCACTCAACCTAGCCTCACTACTAGGCAAATCCTCCTGGAAGCCACATCCAGGCACATAAAGGAGGAGGAGGAGACTGGAAACTGCCCACATGCATTTACAAATAGCAAAATGTGCTTGAGCAGCCTGATTGTCTTCTGTGATGAGGTGGCTGCCTTGGTGAAAAAGGTGTACAGTGAGCTAGCAAGGCTTTTGACACTGTCACCCACAGTATCCTTACAGATGAGTTGGTGAGATATGGTTTGGATGGGTGGACTACCACGTGGCTGGAAAATTGCTTGGACTGCCAGGTTCAAAGGGTTGTGATCAGAGGTGCACAGTCCAATGGGCAGCTGGTTACTAGGGGTGGATAATGGGGACAGTGCTGCCTTTGCATCTGATGTCTTGCCTAATAAGCTGGATCATGAGGCAGAGTGCGTCCTCTGCAAGTGTGCAGATGACACCAAGCTGGGGGCAAGTGCTCTGCATGCTGGAAGGCCGGGCTCCTATTCAGAGGGAGCTTGACAGGCTGGATAAATGAGCAACAGGTACCTCAAGAAGTGCAGCAATGGCAACATGGAGTCCTACCCTGGGAAGGAATAACCCTATGCAGCAATGCAGGCTGGGGGCCACCTGGATAGAAAGTGGCTTGGCAAAAAAAAGACTGAGAGGAGCTCATAGAAAACATGTTGAATATAGCTCAGCAGTGTGGCCTTGCAACATGGAAGGCCAACCGCATACTGGGCTGTATTAGCAAAAATGTAATCAGCTTGAAGAGAGTAGGGATTCTTTCCCTCTTTTCAGCACTTGTGAGGCCGTATCTGGAATAATATGCCCAGTTTTGGGGTCTCTGTTTTGAGCTGGGCTTTGGACCTCCAGAGATCCCTTCCAACCTAAAATATTTTATAGTTTTATGACTGTTACTTATGCATATCTCTGCCAGATCCATTAAGAATACAAGTCAGAGATAATTTTATACTTTAAAGCTTACACACTCGGTTGAAGTCTTAGAAACTTGTAGTCCTGCAGACAATGTGACTTTTCACACAGTGAAGGATTTGATTTCACTCGAAGTCTTGACATACAGGTAACAAGTACATTCACCGAGAGCTGGGTCTACCAAGCCAAACTGGGTGAAGTATGAAGACATATGAAGAAGCATTCCAGTGTTCTTTCAGGTCAAATTAAAAATTCACATTTTGAAAAGCTGAATTTCCCTCTAGTTAGTCTTGGAATACCGTGAATGATAATATGGATGAAAACCTGCAACTACTGAAAAAGAACAAACGTCACAGAATACTTCAAATTTGACATTAATCCAAAAGACATCCATATGCACGTCTCAGTCTTACAAGAAACGATGGCTGAGAAACAAGTCTCTTTTTCCATGTTGTTGTTAGCAAAAATTATAAGACATGAAATGTTCATGAGCAATACTACATTTTTGATACTTATTTGCTGGGGAACTATCAGAAAATAAATAAACTATCTGAGGGTTAGAAGAAGGATAGTGATCTATCAAACATATCAATATATTATGCACTCCTTGAAGAAGCAAACAAAACAAACAAGTCCAAACTAAAAGATATATTCGGTGATGAGCTTGGGTAATATATGGTGCTTCAAACGCACAATAGAAAGATTATTGTGGGTAATGGAAGTGCATAAATAGTAAAGAAAAGGTGTAAAAAAAAAAAAAAACAGTCAGGAAAGAGACTTATTGGTATTAGTAATGCCAGTGAAAGCAGATTAGTTTCACCATATCTAAACTTCTGGCTGTGAAAATTAAACTGTTTCTTGGAATACACATTCACTTGAATTTCAGTAGATGACATGCAGTAAATTACAGTCATCCCTAGAAAAATTCAACTTTTTTTTTTTTTTAAACATGGCTATTGGAAAATTGAGATGGTTATGATGGCTAGCTTTAGCACAGTATTTATGTGGTTATGACAGTTACTCAAGAAACAGGAAACCTGGTCCTCCTAGTCTGTACTGAAGTCCTGGAAGATGTCCTGATCAGCAGGCTAGAATATAAGTATTCTCTGCTCTTCCTATAGAAAGCTCTTGTAAAACCAAGAATGCAGAATTTTTAGTCATGAAAGCAGAGACAATGAGGCAGCCTAACAGTACAAGCACAGGCTGAGGAGAGGGAAGTCCCTGGCTCCAGTCCCTACTCCCAAGGTTTTATCTAATGCCGTTCAAATGGAAAAAGAAAAAAAAAAGTAAAAAAAAAGTCTTGAATGTATTCCCCCTCCTAGGTTAGTAATCCCAACAGAAGACAATGGAGCCATTCTTTCTCTTGCGCTGTCCTCTTTTGGACACATAAATGTTTTTAGTGTTAAATGTCACTTTTCTATCATATTGACATTGGATGAGAACATGAGAAACAATAAAAAAAGTTTTTTTATGATTTATTTTAATGTGCAAATGGCCACCAGCATATCATTCATTGCATGTGTTGTTCTGCACCTGCCACTGAAATAGCTATACCCTCTAATCACAATTTTGTTTAATTCTCTTAGCATAATACAATACAGTGCTAAAGTGTCCTTGTTATCAGTAACACATAGTGGCTGGACACACAGTTTTCACCAGACCTGTGATAATAAATTATGTAGCCAAAACAAATCTAAATGTGCAAGCAGACTATTTGCCAAGAAGACAGCTACGTTGACTAAATGAAGGAAACGGTCAAGACGGAAGTAGAACAGGAAATTCTGGCACTGATTATTTTAGTATACTCTAATGGACATTGTACTTGTTGAAAACGAGAAGCAGACTACTGAATAGATAAAAGCCTTGTCATACAAATGCAAAGAAAGTTTTTAACTAATGGAGGTAATTCATTTCACTTCATGGCAACAAGCAGAAGGCACATTTCCTTTTATTTTTTATGCATTTTATTCTCTTTTTTTAAAGTGGGTTCCACTGGATTTTATTTTGGTGAATACCTGAGGCAGTTTTTATTGCTTAACAGCTTCCTTTCATCCATAAACATAAATAAGTGTTTTAAATTTGAAAGCAGAAAAAAAAGATAGAAACCTAATTTCTCTGAGAAAGAATTGCACTGGAGATTTTACCATCTGGTAGTGCTTGATTATTGAAGCTTTATTTTCATTGGTTTTTGAAAAATACTACTACATTCAAGCAAGTAGATTAAATGTTATTAACTTTAATACCTTTCTAAACAAAGTAATCTGCTGAAGTGATAATGGATTTTAAAGTAAGTATACTCATTACATCGGTTTTTACACCATTGTGGTTTCCCTGTTGGCCACATGAATCTCCAAACCTGACATTGTTAATTACAATTATAATATGTGGTACGTGAATACTTGATTAACTTCATACTATATTTAAGGCAGACATAACGGTAATTGAAGAATTCTACCACCAAACTTAAAGGGTTTATCACAGAAGCCAAAAATACTGCTTGCCATTTCATTCACTTGGAAATGAGCTGCACAAGATTTCCAGAGCAAAGCTACCATCTATTCAAGCCTTGAAAATTAAAGTTTTATTTGAAAGGCAATCGGCTAATTCTACAGGCATGAGACAGGCACTAGAACTTGTCAAAAATTTATCGATGGGAAAGGTCTGAAGCTGTCGTGCTTTTACATGTATACCCCAATTTAGATTTTTAGTTACTTTTACTTGAAAAATTGGCTCCGACTCTCCACATGGCTTGAGGCATAGTTTCAATACTACTTTTTTGTGTCAAAAACACCTGTCTTTTTACTTTAGTGCCAGAAGGGCTTAGCATCTTGTCAGTGAAGTAACACAGCCTGCACATTTATAGGTGTCACTCACTTTACCATCTGTTTTTTAGGATAACAGTCACCACTATCACCCAGCCCCTCCAGAGGCTCTAACAATCTTTATGGATTAAGGTTGAGATCTACACTGAAGAACAGCTAGGGGTACCCCACCAATTCCAGCTCATTCTATGTGTCCTTTAACGTTAACCCTGTGAATACCTCATCCTACATGAATTCAGTAACTACCCCTCATGCAAAATTTTTTCTCAGTAGCATCTTATCACTTCTTTAAAGTGTTACAGCAAATAATTGTCAAACAAATGTCTGCATGTTGTACACTGAGAGAAAACTGCATGTATATAAACACCAGCTCTCGTACCATGTCCAAACCTATACCATAGGAAGCTTACTTCTAATCTCAAGAGATAGCCATAACATCATGACTAATCCTAAATTACATTTCATTGATAAAGTTGTTAATCAGATAATTTGGCAAACGGATTAATAATAAATAAGTATAGTATGAAAATCCAGGCTTAATTTATCTATTAGTGAACAAAAAGGGGTTTACTTTAAGAGGTTTTTTATTTTTATTTTTTTTCCCAGAAAGTACAATTTATTAATCCTTACTTCTTATTAAAATAAATAAATATATAAATAAATAGTGCCACAGACCACATTACATGCCTTTTATGTACCAGTGCAGCTAAGAATTTTTTACAGACATACAGGACCAAAGTCAGAAGAGATATAGATTTTGATGTAGGGGTGACATCTCAATACTGCTGTGAGAAAATGTATAAGCTAGTGGCCTTTAAGTTGGAGTAGTAGAGAGAAATAAGTTTTTCTTTAGAATAGCATTTAAATCATGTTCAAATATTTGCCTCAATTAGGCACCTATATAAACCTAAAACATGAGACAGGTTCAAGTCTTGCAGTAGGACCAAATGGAAGAGACAATATCAAGCAAGCACCCTTCTGTGATCTGATAGCTATATTCTTCCAGAAACAATATGACCTTGACAATTCTTTGGCACATAAACATTGTTTTATACTTTCTCTGATGTTAAGGTATTAATTAAGAAGCATTTATGTTACCTGTGACTTGTACTTGGCCTGGAAGTAGCACTTTATCAATTCTATAACCAGGGAGGGCCAAATGAACATTACAAATACATTTCTATGTTAAAATTCCAGCAAGGGCTTTCTAATGGTAATATTTTGGTTGCTAAAAGCTTAATGTCCTCAGGTCTAAAGGAACACAATGAGAACAGATTACAAAGGTAAATTTTCTGCTAGCTGAATAACTTCCTGATAGATATCTAAATGTATAACCCTCTCCAAATTACCTAGAATAACACAACCTCCTCTTTTTTTCTATCTCATGCATCATAATATACCATTCACACCTTATTATCCTCTTCATTACTTTCCTTAGAATAGGACATGTGTAAGGGTGGACAATGATCAGTGAGACTGCCCTGAGCGGCTATAAAGTTTCAGATGAAGACTCCTCCTTTCCTTTTATAAAGCAGGCAGACAGATGCAGCTGCTGTCCCACATTTCTCCATAGCTGACCTGTCTGTCTGCCAAGCCAGTTAGTTAGAGAGTTTGAAAGCAACGGTAAACATGCTCATGTTGGCAAAAATAATTTTTAAGCCAGAGTATACTGTACAATTGAGAAAAAATATTTTATAATAAATCTGAGTGTAGACTGGAGCTATTAAACAGCAGCTTTTGGACAGTCTAAAGAGGTAATTCTGCTCTCTGCCCTCGCTATCTTGCAGTGATTTGTTAAAGCTTCATGAATGAAACCTGTTCATTTCTGTGATGGGAGATGGTGGATGCTGTCCAGTCTTTCCCTTGTACACTGAACCCATTGGGACGGGTTCTTCCTCTCTTCGTCTTCACACTAAATTTGATGTATCACTTATTTATTGGTGAAACAATGTCTTGTCACCAATGTAGCATAACTTCAAGAGTAATTTAAGCAATCATGTTAATGTGACATCACTAGGACTCTGTAATTACCGTGGTCTGCATGGGGACATTTTTTTGGTTGTCATTAGATGTCAGTTAAGCAGTGCTCCTGGCATTGAGTTGTAGCTGGCCAGTGTTTTTCCACTAGGCCCAATTTTCTTCCCATTTTGAATTGGAAAAAAAGCAGTCTGAAATTCCTCAGCCAAGTCAGCTTGTTCACTACATTATGACATTTAGGCTGTGTGGGTGGAGGGGGTTGAGAGTGGTACTGCCTTGCCATCCCTGTAAAACATTTTACTCTCTCACAGAGCAGCACAGCAGTGTCAGCGCAGTGCTGTCATTTCTGTGGAAATATTACATGTAGCCATTAGTCTTCTCCCTTCAATTAGCGACAGTCAGTTAGGCTGTGCCCCCAGCCTGCTTTAGCTGTTGGCAGCATTGCCAAGTCAAACTTGTCTCCCATTTGGAAAGTAAACTGGGGAAACCTACCGTTCACCAGCCACACTCTTTGGCTGGGAAAAGGAAAAGAGGACAAGGGCACAGACATATTTGAAAATATTACACAATTAATTTACAGGTAAGCAAATGCCACTGGAAAAGATTAAGGAGATCTTCTTGATACGCAGATAACACAGTGTTAATATGATACAACTTCTGAAGTACCAGTTCACAGAGTTCCTCTTGTTTTATCTTATTATTTTGGGGGGTTGGTTTGTTTTCAGGGATGTGGGAAGAGTTATATACAATGGGACAGGTTTGAATTAAGGAATATTGTTATGAGACATACTTTTTTTCATCTGGACATATCAGAACAGATTTGAAAGGTTAGCTGTAAAATACAGTTCTGTCTTCCACAGGTGAATCCAATTCAAATCAACAGAAAAGAGGATTCTCTAGCTTGAGTGATAAAGGAAATGCAAAACTGAAGTTCCTCTGATAAATCCTGTGGGGCAAATAGCCTGCCAAAATAAATGGGCATAACTTAACTGACGTTAAACACAATCTCATTTCTTGATAGAAAAAGAGATTTGGGTGTTATATCTGTACAAGTGATCCCCTAAACAGCTGGTGCTGAGATATGATCAGACAAGATCAAAGTTTTCCTATGTGTTAAATCAACATGAGGTTTTAGAGTTAAAAAACACTAAACTTCAGAGTGTTCAAAATAATAGCTCAGAACTGCATTTCCACCATCTTGAATACAGAATCAAAAAGCTTGAAGCCAGATAACAGTGAAAGCTTATTGTAGTCTGTATACTTTGGCTCTGAAAACACGATTTTTATCTGCATTTGTGCTGTAATTATTTTGCTGATTTGTTTTACCACATGAAACCAAAAGCTCATGGCTGTTAAACACCTGAGCGTACATAAACTCCATCACTGCTTCCATTGTTCATTCTATAAAAAAATCCTACATTCTTTTGATCAGTTCTCTCTAAATGAGCTACTCCTGTTAATCATAACTGGAGTGCTGAAATTTATACAAGCTATTAAGGAACTACATTTTGTAACAGTTCAATGAATGAAATTACCTTTGCAAGTTATCTTCACATAATAAAAATAAACTTTGAACCTATCATTACATTTCTTTATGGCTTCAAAAACAATAATCCTAGTTTGCCAAGTCTGGCAATCCAGTTAACTGTTCTAACATGAAATATCATTTTCAAACAAGACTTCTTTAGGTTACCCTTTCATGTGAAAATACAGTATGCAGTTTTTACTACTAAAGGTCAGGTAATAGATCACTTGGATTGAATAACAAGCAGGGATCAACATACTGCAAGTAGTCTGCTATCAAAAGCCTTCTGCTAAATGACAGATGGCTAGCAAGCTGTAAGGAGCCCACTATTAAGATACTTAAAACAAAAACAAAAAAAAAAAGAAAGGGAAAAAACCCCCTAACAAACAGAAAGAAAATTTATGAGCAAGATCCATGTATTAACATATCCATATTGGTCAGTCACCTGTGGGCATTTGACCTACTTCCATGATGTCCTCCTACAGTGATACAAGCTTTTCTTCTTCTCAGCAGGTAGTAATCTTCCAGGAAGAACTGCTGAGAACTGCAGTTATCCCTACTTGCTGATCTCCCAAATTGGTTTTGGTGATACGGGCATTTCTGCAGTGTATGTACCTTTTTCTCTCTCTTAATTTTCCATTTTCTCTTGACAATCCAGAAACAATATAGCACAAGAAGATTATAAGGTCTGAGAAAAAGGTCAATACTAGCTGCAGTGGCAAAGTTCTATGCACCTTCAATATGCAGCATGTTCAGCATTATTTCTGCACATTTTATAATCATATAGTGCAGGTCATTAGTAGCTTGTTAGAAGAAGAACCCTTTTGGGTATCATGTTCAATTTATGTTAGCTTACTGTTCCTTCACATTGCGTATCTCCCACTGAACTACCTACAAAAAGTCAAGAAATCCATATTATCACAAGGCTCACGGATTCACTTGCCTACTTCCACTTACAAAGCGCATTAATTTAAGCCTAATATAAGTAGATGTTCCCAGCTGCCAACGTGCAACTCCATGCATTTTCAGCTGTATAGGTGCATACAAAAGAATTACCCTATCTGTTTAAAACCAAAATAAATAGGTTTTATAGTCACAGTCCAATAAAGACCCCCAAAAAATCAGAGTGAGCAAATGTTGCTCTGAAAATGTCTCTCAGAAGTAACTTCTTTATGCCCTTCTCCCTCTCCCTTTTCCCAAATTTCTAGCAGAAAGTAGAAGGGAAAATCCTTCTGAATTTATAACTCAGGTAAGAAATAGCAAAGATAGCAAAGTCTTCATAAAATAACCCAGTTGCTTCTAACTGTATTTGTAGAGCAGGATGTTAAGAATATAAGAAAACCCATTATCTGTCGTGATAACTATTTCATATTGCGCCACTGTAGGCCAAAAATAAAAGAACATTATATGTTTGAGCCTAAAATACTCTTTGGGACTGATTAATACAATTATACACAATTACATTTGCACTGCAACAGATTTCCATCTAAAGGCAAAATGAAGTTTACAATTGCTCTAGGCCCTGCACAAATTAACACCTCATTGAATATTAATGAATTACTCTGTGACCAATTGCTAAACAAATACTACTTGTGTCAGAATTTATAATTACATTTATTTCAAGACAAAATACATGAATATTAACATAAAAAACCCTTTCACAATAAAGTGAGTAAATCAATTAAGACATATGACACAGTATTATTAAACTAATGGTTTTGTTGCTGATTTTGCACAACTAGGTAACACTATTTTTTCATACTAATTTCTAATGATTATGAAAACTCAGTAGTATCCTAGAATTTTATATCTATAAACTGCACTTGGATTTGGTTTGGAATCACACACAATTCATATTAGTTGCATCATACACCATTCTAATTTATCAGTTAAAAGCAAACTGATACTGAACATTTTTGTTGACTTCGTCATACATTTTATATCACTAAGCCCAAGATCGTGTAATAGTAGGTGGAAGCTACATCATTGCTTGCATCCTTTTTCGTGCAATGATGAGCTTTTTTTAATTGTTTTTGTGATGTTTATAGAAGTAGCTTGCAGGACCAAAAGCTGAATGTCTTTTTCTTCTAATGCAGCCTTTGGAGAAAAGAAACTGCCTTAGAAACATCTTAGTACTGAATAACCAGTATTAGTTCTACAAAAGTCATATCAGTTATCTTTGCTTGAATTGCAAGATTGTTTCAACATGCTCCTAAAACACAGTCTGTCAAATAACAGATACATAATTTTTCGTAATAATACTTTAAATATAGTTTATGAAAAGTAGGGGGAAATATGTTTCAGGTTTCTCTGTTTCTCTGTGAGGAAACTTGGATTAAAGACTTGTATATTGCCAAGCCCATGTGAGGTAAAGAGAGAAAAATATTTTTTTCTAACTTTTTTTGCAAGAATAAGCCATACTAGAGGCGATGATAAGAAAAAGTAAATAGCTAGGAAGTCAGAGAAGAAACTAAAGTATTAGTAGAATAATACAAATTCCATAGATTTTTTTTTTAACTCACCCTGTATTGTGGAGACTATACTAACAGAGAGCTCTTTAATTTAACAAGATAGTCATAAAGTATAGAAGCTTTTACTAATCTCATGGCATGCTGATGGTGTTGAGGCTATTAAAGTGAATTATATAGTTTTACAAATGGGATCAATTCTGAGTACACAGTAAAGTCAGGAGTGAATTTCACTACTATGAAACAAATGGATGTAATTAATTATGGTGTCAACCACTCTAGGAGAGGGCATCATGCCAGCAGAAAACCGAACAAGGATGTGTTGTTTTCTACCTTTTGCCATAATGGCAATTGTTTCCTTGTGCTCTGTTTCTCCTCTCACTTTCAAACAGATGTGTGATCCCCAGCACAAGAAATAATTTTACATGCCATCAAATTCAGAAAATGTAATATATATTGCTATCACTTTGCGTTGTTGCTGCTGCAGTGGTGAGCTACTGTGAAACACCTACCACACAGAACTACATTCATGAGCTATATTAACCAAGTATCCTTGTCCGAAACAAATTTACAATAACTATCACTCTAATTTCACACCACTGCAATTTCATAATATTCTGAAATAGGAAAGCTTCATCTCCCAACTCTACAGAGTCAATGCTGAGCTATTAGCCATGCATTAGAGGAGGGACTGGAAGTCCCACCAGCAACTTAATGCAGCCAGTGTAGCCAGAGCCACGCACTCAATGAAGCAATACTTTTCCTTTTGCTGTCAATCTTCAGTACCAGAGCAGCAGGGTTTTATTTTATCTTTCCTTTTTTCCCATTTCACAAGGGTATTTAAAATTTGATCACAACAATGGTTCAGTTCATATGCATATTACAAACTGCTTTGGGGACTGCTCAGTGCAAAATGGGCGGATAATGTTACAGATTAACTTGACTCTGGAGTGTGAACTGTCAGCTATATCCTTTAGCTGGGGAAAAGATTTTAAACACTACCTGGAAAATTGTGAGGCCTAATCTTTCTGCTGTGCTGGCTTGCAGTATAATCCGAATAATGAGAATACGCTTTCCATCTGACTGAGGCAGGCATGCTCTTAAGTGATTTGAGCGATTTGCGTGGTATAATAACCAGTTTTCTCTGTCTCACTGGATGCCAGGAACTTCCTGAAAATCTTTGCCTATGGCTTGACACAGACCGCTGAGTAACCACAGAACTGTTTGATAAAAGCACCAGTTTTGTCCAGTATAAATCAATAGAATCCCGCTGCAATACCTGTATTTCACTACAGCACTCAGCTGTTATCAAGTAGGGGACCTGTTCTGACTATTTGGACTTCAGAGTACATATCTTTTTCCCAGCTGGTCTTCAACACAGCAGGGATGGCTGTGGTGTGTGCTCAGTGTTTTAGCCAAAGAACATTCAACATTCACAGCACTCCACTGGCCTCCAGACAAAGATTAACTGAAAATGCATTTCAATGCAGATATCAAATTGTTTTCCTAAAACAGAGTATACAGAGCGTGATTCCTCAAATGTGACCTCTTAAATCTGAACTGGAAAGATTTTCCAGTAACTTTTCCTGTCTCTTTCCCACCTGACACTACTCTGTTTTCCTAGGACAACCTACCACAAAAAGCCACGTCTCACCCAAGTAATTATACACCTTCTTGAATTTAGTTGAAAGAATTTATTGTCAATGAAAGGAAGCTGGAAAATATCTCCTAACACCAATGTTCAAAATGTTATTGTCCTCACCTCCTCTGTACTTTTTACTAATGAAAACACTTTTTAGGTAACAAGACAAAATACATTTTATGGATAGACTCATGGCACAGTAAGAATAATCAGCTTTGTTCTCCCTAAAGTTGGAATTACTTCTGGAGAAAAATAATAGTCTTTTCTAAAGTTCTATGCCACTAAAGCTAGAAAAATGCCACAAGTCAAATGTTTCTTATTCTGTAATTATTATTTCTTGTGTCTTTCCATTTTTCACTTTATACCTTGCAGAGCATGAAGTTTGCCCAAAACATATATGATCCCAATAAGTTGGTCTAAGAAAAGGACAAAGCATCTGGTGATAGAAAGAATTTCTTTTTCCTTGAAATGTCATGTACATCATAGGGCTGATAATCTTTCATGAATTCTTAGTTCCACTGAAGCTGATGATAGAATTTTTGACCTTTACTCCAATGAAGCCTGTTCTCCAATATGTGACAGACCTCTATATTGCAAGGATATTTATATTTCCCCATGGTATGAATGTGCTATAAAAATAATAATTATAAGTATTTTTGAGTTTACTTGACTATGAAACCATAAGTCTCATGTAGTTTGCTGGTCAAGCAGATAGTCCTTTCATGTTCCCCATGCCACTTGCCATATTAAGAAGGCCAATATCCCTTTCCTTCCCAATTAGCCTTGGGAATATTATGAAAAAACCCCGTATGATTCCAAATCCTGATTGATACGCTTATGTTCCAAAATTGTCCAATACTATTCCATATGGGCATCTCAGTCTTACAATGAAATTATGATTCTAAACTTTTATTTTACATATCTGCAAACTGAGGTTCAAAGATGTTAAATTATTTGTAGCCTGAAATAGTGAAAAAGAACAGCAGGAAAATCCTCCAGGGGTTTCTGTCAGTTGGGTGTAAAAACCACCTCTAAGAATGTAAGTATCTTGGATTGGGCTGCCCTTAACAAGTAATGCTGTAAATAAAGGATGTTTCTTTACAATAAGAATCAGAATATTATAAACCAGGAGGTGGTTGGCAATCAAGCATTCATTGTACATTGAACAGGTTCTGCTTTGAACACAAAACATTCAGGGAAACCTTGAACACTTTTCTAAAATACCTCTAGCTTTTCTAACTTGATTTGCAGCTGACATCCAAATTTCAATTTGCATAATTTGAAACCAATAGTTTAATTTTGTGTTCTGAATCAGGATGTAAAGCACTGTTAGCTGCTCACTTTCCTGTTCCTGTTCCTGAGTTCCTGTGAGAGCCCTTACAAGTTATCCACCCTATCCTAAGAAAAAAGTCAAAAGATAAAACTCCACATATCTGCCATATTAGAAGAAAGAAAAAGAGAGACGAAGGAAAGGAGGGAAGGAGAAGGGAAATGAGAAAGAAAGCCTGCATGTACCCAATGTTAAGCTGTAAAAAAAAAAAAAAAAAAAATCAGCTTGAATATATCTGTGTACAGATATGTCATGCTAATGTCGCCAAACACAGTAACAGCCAAAGGGGATCTGCTGCTTAGCTGCCTCGAGTGATTTTAAGTAAAGTTGTCTCCTAAGCACACACTACAGGAGATTCAACATGTTCAATACCACCAGGTGCCTCCTGTTAGCAACAGTTTCCCCATTTCTTCCAATGACAACATTTTTCCAAGTCTCTCCTCAATTTTTCAAGTAAATGATCTGTGGAAAGTTGAAATTTACTGCTTTAGATGAATAGATATTAAGAAAAAATACAGAAAAATATGTGTTCACACAGTCTTCGTAGGCATATTCAAAATAGCTTTGTGATTGTCAAAATTCTTACTACTTTGCATTCGTGATTACGGAAGACTCTCATGATTTTGAATTGTTGCTCAGGGAAAGAGGGTCTTGTTTCAAACTCAGTGATTGCCATCTAGACTTCATGCTCTAAGACGATGAAGAAAGTTCATACCTGCCTAAGTTTTCAGAACATTAATATCTGTGTATTCTTCTGTAGGAGCAGTTCAGTCTGTCTCTCCTAAATACACCACCTAAGTCCTATTCGAACTTAAGCAAATTATAATGAGACACTCCTTTTTTAACATAAATTGAGTTTAATTAGAACTTTACTAGAGATTTAACCTTTATTTGGTGCATGTATGGGACTGAGTTTCAACCTATGTTAAAATAGTCTTGACTCCAAACCATGATTTGGTTTTACTGTAGCCAAAATGGAGGCCTGTTGCATGCATTAATTAGATGCCTACTAAGCAACAAAATTAGTATTTACTTGCCCGGAACACAAACAATAAGCACACTAAAATAGCATAACCAGGTACAGTATATAAGCATATTTTAACATTGTAAAAACATTAATAACATCTTGCAATGCAGCTAAGCTTTAACATAAAAATAATAGCCTTAACTGCAAAGGAGCAGATGGGGTTGTGATACAGTGGCACAAACAGGGTGCATAAAAAATGTGCAAGTATTAAACTGTGCAAGATAAGAACTAAGGATGCAGAGCAGACAAGAATGATGTCTGGTAAAACCAAAATAATCCTGCAGAGCAGGCAGGCAGGGTGTCTGATGGAACCAGAATAATCCTGCAGAATATGCAAAACCAGAACAAGCCCTCATCCCAAAAATAAGTGTTAAGAGAAGCTGATATCACCCAATTTTCTTCTGGGGAGGAGGCAGAGGAGCACAGAACATCAGTGGTGTTTTATGGGGAAGGATGGGGAGGAAAGAAGGCAGCAAACTCTGGCTCTCCATCTCAAATTGTTCTCTGGATTGATGGATTATAGCTATCAGTATGAACTAAAATGGCATCACTTCAGTGGCATTGTACACTTGCAACTAATTTAAGATAAGCTTGTTATGGGTGATTGACAGTGATTAAGTACTAACCACTGGCAATGTGCATTGTTAATGAATCCAGTCAATCCAGCCAAGAGTCCTTTTGAAGCTTGAAGCTGGCTGGTTTTGGAGTCTTCTCACATCACATTCCCATCACATTGTTCTCTTAACTTCCTAGTATGTAGAGATCTACCTATATTCAGTTGCAATGTTATGTTTACATTCTAAATTTTCACAGGACTTTTACAAAATTTTCTAAATGCTTAAAGATTCATCACAGTAAGGCCAGGAGCAACATTAAACATATAGAGCTTTTCCACCTGCTTTTTAATTTTCTTACAGGGCTATGTAGTTTTCAGGAAGTTCCATGGTTTTGCAGTGGTTTTCTTCTCCCTTCAGTATAAAATGATTCTAAGGTAATCCCCTTGGAAAGACATGAAAAGCAAAGATAATACTGCCTATAGTTCTGGCCTATATGAGTCTACTACATATGTGTACACATATGTACATATATACATCAGATACAGGGAATATTAGAATTAATTTCTTTATCTGGGCCTGAGATGACTTCTCAGTGTATGAACAATCACTTGTGGCATCTTGAAATGTGTATACAGGTGTGTATACACACACACACACACACATATTATTATATATTTTGTAGATACATAGATGCTTTTCAATAACAGAGCAAGAGAGAGAGACAGAGAATATGGTTCTCACATCTCTCTCACATTCTAAAATAAAATCATTATTAGGTGACCATTTTACAGAATGGATTGATGTATATATATGTAGTTAAAGCTCCTCTCCCCCCAGTTGTCTCTTCTTTCTGGATATCTCTGCTATCACAGAGTAGCACTTCCATGAGACAAACCTGCAATTAATTCTCTACAGAATAAATGCTTTAGCATATAGAAAAGCATAGATGAAGAAAAAAAGGAACCACATCAAAACTCCCATATTTAATGATTTTAAAAATCTACACTTCACTTGCTCCAGCAGCAAACTTTTCAACGTATTAAAAAGAAAAAAAAATAGAGATAATTACTATATTTTCTCCTTATTCAGTGAAATAGTGTCTGATATTTAATTCTACTTCATTGGAATAGTTTATGGAAATAGTGATACTAATGGTGAGGCTATCAGCGGGCTCGTTAATTTGTAGTGGCTATTTCTCCTGACCTAATTTCCTTTCCCGCTTGAAAACTGTTTGAAATTTCATCTGACTAGAATCAAGTTTATTGGAAATATTAATGTCTGTGCTCTCCCCATAAGCCACCAGCAGGGTAATTGACTTGAAAGATGAATTACAACATCTGCATTAACAGAATATAGAGTTGTAGTGTGGAGTCTGGTTCTTTGTCCTTTAGTGCCCTCCCTTCCTTCACTCTGAATGTGATTCTGACAATTGAGCATTTTAATTTTTTTTTCAAGAGAGACAGCCCTAAGAGAGCATCATTAATAATACACATTACACACTGTGGTTTATAATAGAAGGTTGTTTATCCAAAGGTTGGAGAATGACTCTTGAAACTTAGTCTCTGAAACAAATTGGAATTGCTATGAACTACAGAGCCCTTCATGATATTCATGGGGTGTGATACAAACATAATTTATTAACATTATTTGCCTTAAAACTAAAAAAGAGAAAGGAAGGAAATATGTACTCTTTTAGATAAAGAATATTCCCAAACTGCTCAGCGAACATTTTTATAGTGAAAAATTATTATGACAAGGGGGAAAAATCATTAAAATCTCGTATGTAAGCCCACATTGAGGTCTGTCCTACTTACAAAAGTGTTCATGCATGCAAAAATCAAGCACACAAAGAGACACTGAATGTAACTTGGAAACAAGAACGTGGCAAGAATCTACGGCTCCTCCAATGCAATACTTATGGTATCTATGCCCCATATCTTTAACATGACACTGCTATATGTAAATACAACTTCCTATGACAACATGAAATTTTCTTTACAAAATTCAGTACAGAAATATAATACTGATGACATTTCAGAATTTTCTGTTATTCTGTAAAGAAGAAAAATTTAATACAAAAACTAAAGGAAAGTCAAGAAAGACTTTTTGATTTTGAAGATTTACATCTGTAAATGAGGTAGTTTCTTCTAAAATAATTTTGTAATCAATTCTTAACAGTATTTCAGTACTTGCCTTCCTAATTATTCATGCTTTCAGGATAGCACATGGACAACAGGATTTGGGGGAAGGAGGCAGTGGGAAAGGTAATTTATTGTCTGTAACAGAACTGCTTCAAATACCTCTCTCACTATGTCCATCTTCATAGAAGAACAGAGGATGAAAGGATAATAAGAGTGTTCCATGACACAAGGCTTAGATCTCAAATGGAAAAAAAATACGAAAGCTACTTTCCTTGCACTGAGTGAAGGAACCAGATAATTGATTAACCAGACAAATGAACAAATTAGTCTGAAGGCTATATAGTTTTTCAGACACAAAACCCAGACAAATGACTAGAAAGTCAGTTCAGCACTGACATTATCATCCATACTATCAATAAAAATGAAACAGTATTAGCAGGCTTCTGTGTTGATTTCTTCACTCCAGCTCCTTCTATGACCTCCAAAACTTTCTCAACCCATAGACTATTCGTACATCTTTTGGATCCTTTTCTGATACTTGTCTCATACTGATGTGAAGAGATCAAAAATTCTTTCTGCCTCCCATTTCTAACTCCTGAAGTACTAACTTGCTTGAAGTACTCTTGCTAACAGTATCTTTTGTCATTTCTATCTCTGACTTAAACCTTACTTAAAATGATTAAAATCATCAAAGTTTAATAGTAACAGAATCACTTCCTCTTGTTTTTCCCATGCCTTAAAACTGAATTTTCCATTCTTAATGCTTTGTTAATAAAATACAGTTGATATACAGTGGACACCATGCATAGACCTTTACACCATTTTTTAAAGTAATCAGTTCTGCCTTTATACTTTTTGAGAGATCTTCAGTCATAATGAAGTAGTTAGTTAGACACTTATACAAGTGTTTTTATGACAGAATGTTTCTCCTTATAAATATATAGCAGTCATAAAATTATGCAGCAGATTGGTGAAGAATTTCACAATTCATAAATAAATTTAATTTATGTGATTTCCTATCAGTTAGCTAAGATGTTTTTTCCAGTTAGATTAGACACACAAACAATTATGTCTCAATGACAAGAGTTGTTCTGGAAGCTGTGTTTGTCCCTATGGACATCAGCTTTAGAATTGCTTCTCTCAGCTCCCCAAAACCTGTAAAACATTATGAAATCTTTACCACGATAGTGTTTCCCCCCCCAAAAGATAGTTCTAGTGGTGACAAATAAAACTATTCAGAATATCTGCTCTTGGACTTGGACGTTCATGAAACAAAGATTTATTGTACTTCCGTTGACCTTAATTTCACCTCAGTCAGTATAACATCTTGGGTTAATAACTCCTGATGCTTACTTCCACAGAGGTCAGTATCACAAATAGTATGTGATAGCACCAGCTTCAGTTAAAGTTGAAAAATAGTTCCTATTATAGCTACCTGTTTTCACACTCCCTACTTATTGTTGCCTCAATAGCACTCTGGATAACTAGAAGCACTCAAAAAAACCCCCTCTGCTCTATCCCAGTTATTACTCCATAACACAATTTTTCTTCCTTGGCCAAAGATAGGGAAATCATGGATAAAGTAGGCACGTTACAGGTGGTGTCTAAAAAGTCTACATTTAGTTGTAATTCTGATAGCAACTTTTATCAATGAACTGCTTCACCCTCTCTCTTCAACTGTCAGCCTTAGCAAGAACCACATGCAGTGAACAATCGTTTTGCTGATGGCATACTGTCAGAATTTCTGTTCGTAAATTTTCACATTATTTAAGCATGCACGCCTTTGCTTGATGTGCTTTGCTTTGCAAGTGTCACTTGATTAAGTGACACTTAACTGCTGTGCCATAGTGGGTTCTTTACCCTTATATCTGAAAATCATAGTTCATTAAGTTACTGAAAGGTTTTCTGGTTTCTAAGACTTAAAGAACAATCATGTGGTTTCTGTTTACTTTCAGAGGTTTAGTTATGGTAACATTTAATAATTCATTCCAGAAGAAAAACCAACATGGTATAAAAGTTTTGCGATTTCTAAATAGCATTTTCAGACATTAGAAGACAGGTAAAACTGGATTAAACACAAACACAAAAAAAAAATTGGGTGAAAAGGTATTTGACATATAGTCTCCATTTTCTCAATTATCAAAAGGCTGTACTAAAACCAAAGCAAGGTTCAATTTATCTAACCTAGGTTTTCACAGAGACTTAGCTCTTTTTCTCTCTGGTACCATCCCCTTTCAGTGAGAAATTATTCAAGTTTTTCTTCATATTTCATCAGTTACTTACACAGTAAGATGGGATTCTTCTTTTTACCATTTAGGGTGTAGATGTGTCAGTCCTTCGAAACCAGAAAGTCGTCCAAAACTAGAAAGTTCTAGGACATGAACAGAGATTAAAAGCTATCTTCAAAGGACCTCAAAACTTTCTAAATATTTTTTTCTTTCTCTGTTTTGCTTTCTAACAAATTCTTATTTTCCAAGAGAAAAAGGGTGAGATATTTTGAATATTTGCTACAGCAAGTGATTATTACTCCATTACTATCATATAAACTCAATGGTGGGAGGAATGGAATTTCAGGAATCTCTTTTTTTTTTTTTTCTTTTTCTGGTATCTGCATGATGGACCATTACAGGCAGATACTTCCGTGAAGCTGAATAAAATGGAGATTTTTCCCTCACTTTAAAATATCGTTACAATGCTTTGCTTTGGTCTTACACAATTTTTTGAGCAATGGAGATCTTGGAGTGTCTCTCAAGATGGCAGTTAAACTGCAAGCAGCAAATAGTAGTTATAATTACTTTTGTAAGAGAAATAGAGGAATTTTGAAGGAAAAGGAATTACCTGCAAGAGAAAGCCCATTCAAACTTTCAAGTGCAATGTAAATGGTACATCTCCTTGAAGTCTGCCCCTCCCCTTATCAACCACAGTTAGTAACATAAATGGACAAATGTACTTCTGTTCAGCAAGATGGAAACACTATTCAAAATAGCAGAATAAAATGTGTGCTAATACTAACTTCAACACAACTTTACATTTAATTCTAAAGCCCCCAAACTTATTATGGGGAAAAAGGAAATTTTCCACTGACACAAACATACCCTACAGACACAGCATGCATCCATGGCAATGATAATTCTGATTTCGATTAGAACTTACTAGCTCTCTTGTGCCTCATTTTTACAAGGAAAATAAAATTGAGAAAGGCATTGCTGTGATTAGCTCCTACAGCCACCTTTTCTGAGTAGTCTGAAGTGACAGCCACAGGGGTAAAAATGATTGTACTAAAATGTCTACTAATGAGGCCCCTGTAGTACTGCTCCAAGAAGGACCATTATATGCTACATTTGTCAATTTCATCTCTTTGGCTTTCTTTTTATCATCTGGAAAAATACTGATTAAGAGAGGGTTTCTTTTTAAGGCTTTATTCTTGTTTAACCTTCATAATAATGCTCATTGCCTTCTTGTACAGCTAAAATGTTCCAAACTAAAACATTAAAATGTTCCATACTTCCTACTGACTTTTCTCAGTTTCTTGAGACTAATATATACTTTATGATAAAAATCCATAAACTTTCTGCTGGGTTATAGAAAGGGAGGCATGAAAAATACCTGCAAATATCCTTATAAATGCAAAGCATCGAGTTGAATGGAAAATAGTAAAACTTTTTCTGTTCTTGTGGAAGATGCATTAATGACAGAAGTCCTAATATCTCTGAGATGAACAAACAAAAAAGAAAAAGGAAATGGGAAATAAAAATAATAAAAATAATTTAAAGTAAAATAGAATAAAAATGTAACTAAGAAAGAAAAATTATAGGGAAAAAAAAGAAAAAAAAAGGAGTCATAGGAATAGGCAGTAGCTGTTTGGGTGACTATGGAGGAGGAAGAAGAAAAAAAACCTTATTTACAAACATGAAAGATGACAGAAACTGATAGTGGAATCTCCTACTGCCATCATTCTGTACAGTATACTTGAAAAATGGATATAAACAAAATAAAATTACTTCATATATTGCTCTTAAGAAGAAGAATGCTTAGTACTTGTGCAAAAACTAACTAACAGTTACATTCTAGGAAAAAGACAGGGTTCTTCAGGAACACATATCTTATTTTTTTATGACCCTAAAACTGTAATATTAAGGAGCAACTTCTTTTCTTGTGTTGAAATCTAAGATGGTGGTAAAGAGAAAACTGCAACTGAGTAAGGGACCAAATAAGGATCTTCAAAAAAGAACTACAACACTCAAAACTGAAGTTTGTTTTGTTCATATCGTAAAACCATAAATATAAAAGACCACTACTTTGTAATAACTTTAAAGAACTATAACAGATTAATAAAATTATAACAGATTTAATAAAATTACCAAAAGTATCATAATGTCTCCAAAGAGTGGAATTTAAAAAGAAAAACAAGTGTGTGTGCACTTGGGCATATATATATACATATATATATGCATTTTTTAAACTTTGGGAGTTCAAGCACATGGTCATTATCAATCGTAACTTTTTAGAATGCTCTCTAGTCTAATTCAATCTTTACAGAAATATTTTTGATGGATTACAAGAAACTAGCTGAAATGAGGGCACATTAGTCTTGATTAATTCCATTGTTCTGTCAAGTTTTGAAAGATGCGTGCATTTTAGAAACATGCAGCTTGGAATGAGAAGTCTGGAGTCTTGATAAAAGTGAGAGAGAATGAATGCTCAGTTTTATCTTCCAGTAGAGAAAGACTTGAAATTATAGTTAGTGGGTTTATATTTCTACTTTAAATATCTTAAAAATTTCTTAGGATCTGATGTCAGTAATGCCAATTAGAGATTAAATGTCTTGGATTTGTTTTCCTTTGGTTCTCTCACCCATTTTCTAGGCAATAGCTTATTTCTTTTCCTAACAAAATAACTTGGTATACCTGATTAGTCACTGTGTTTTGCAGACTTATCATGTGATGATTAGACTTCACATTTTACACAAGTGCATTTTCTGATATTTTTTTGTTCTGGTTATAGAAATCCAGTCATTATGTATGCCAAGTATAATCTTCCATGGCAAGGAAGATTAACCTCCCACTAATACCACTTAGTTTTGTCTCACAATATGAATGTCTTAGATTTCTGTATATAATTTGTATTTGAGAGATCTTCAAACATTGAGCCTACCTCATCAAAGATTATTCTATACTTTAAATATATATATTTGTAGACTATATTGACGACCGCTGTCCTGAAAATGGACATTAAATTCCATCATCAAACCATCAGACTGCTTTATCAAACCAGGTTAATGCTGAATTATCCCATTTTCTAAGATTTTAACAGCACATTTTTTCAAGCATATGTCTTATGTTTTCCTGAAGGTTGGAATGAGCATGAAATATAGTCTCCAGTACTCATGCAACCCAATTTAAAAGAATCTAATGAGTTGAGACTTTTAGTGTCTGTTAAATATTTTTGACTCTATGGGCATATGATTATGGTATTCTTTTCTTTATTAGGTAAAGCCTGAACAGTTCTTTTCATCTGCCATTTTTCGATTATTAAAATTGCAGTGATTTATTTCACCCCCAATATTAAGCTGTTGCTTATGAAAGTTTAGCCCTTCCACTAAAGTGAAAGTCCCATTCATTCTGGATGAAATAAAGATCTAAATCCTTAAATCAGCCTCTTTCTCCGTCTGTCTTCTCTGACTGTGAAATGTAAAAGCAGTCACTGGAGCTATAGGGTAATCCTTTTTGTATATTACATGTTTAGTTAAAACATTACTTCTTTTTTATCATGCGTCATCCAAAGCCTTTCAGAATCCTGTTTAGCTCTTTGCCAAGAGAGACACAGCCAAGACTCTACTCATTTCATTCTTTTGGTCTTAATGAGAAAAAGTAGTCCTTCCATTCAGCCTCCATTTTCAGAGTAGTTTGCTGAAAGTCCAACAGTTCCCATGTTGGCAACTGTAAATCCCACAACTATCTGGTTCTAAAATAAATCAGAAATAAAGCCAGGGCAGCTCTATAATTTTTTTTAAACAATCCGGCATGCCTTGTAACAAATATATCCTACAAAAGAGCTCTAATGTTTCTAGTTCTGTTGTTAAACAGGATTTTAATGGCTTTGGTTGATTCTAACATTACACTAATATTTTGACTTCTCTGTATAAATTGCAGCAGTGCATACCAACCAATTTAGCCCAGTCTTACCTATAATTAATTAGCGCTACTTTATATCGTATCATAGCACATAATCCCAGGGCTGAGGACTAATTTGCTCTTCATTTGCAGTACTGTACCCCCGCACATACAGGTTAAGAAACATTAAGTACTTCCCTCTACATCTTTTTCACCCGTTTTATAAAACAGAGACCTTCTGATCAGTAACTATTCCTCTGTCTCTACCTATGCTAAATACAATCTCATTTCTTCGAGACTTGCTAGATGTTCTCTAACTTGTATAACTTTTCACACTGGTGTCACAGTCTGACTTTTGTAGTTATTTAATGATAGTAAATTTCTTTGAATATTAAACTGCTTCTTAGATGTTATTAAGCCAATTCTGTCAGTTGGATTTAAAAAAAAAAAAAAGTTTTACTAACAGAGATATTAATTGATCAAAGGAAATGTAATTCAATATGCTATACCAGGGCTGAGGAAGTCATTTCACATGTAACAAGTTGACTTAATTTAATTTTCCTTAGTCTGCAGAGCATCCAGCTCCATCAGCTTTCTCTTAGCCCTAGAGCTGATGGATGGCTGAGTTGCACCTCCTGCCATACCTCTCCCTCTGTAACGACTCCTGTCCCTTTGCTGTGTGTAACTGTGAGGGCACTGTGTTTCCCACATTTCAATCACATGTTGGACCAGTCCAATAAAACTCAGGTCAGTCCTGGCCAGACTAACCCACACTTTGACTGCAAAGTCTTTCAAGCTGTGCTGTTCAGAGCATGTTGAATACCTCAGTGCCCACCCCTTTAGTCAAACACAGGGTTTTTTTACTGAAATATTTCCCCTTTTTCCTTAATTTAGTTCACAATGTGACTGTACAATTTCTTCCAATTTATGTAAATCATATTCAAATATATATGAGCTAGATTACTTACACTGATAAGCTGTTGTAAAGAATATTTAGGATGCTATTTGAGTCATTTTGTTCTAACATATGATTGCAAAACATGCAGGTCAGTACTGAACAGTAAAAATACTAAAAAAATACTGGTTGATAAGTAAGACAGGTAGGAGAATGGCAACACTGAAAGCCAGGTTATGATTTTATTTCTTTCCTTTTAGAATCTTCTGATCATTTTTCTTTATCCAAGTTTGAAATTTTTACTGGTTTTAGCAAATTGCCCTGGCAATATTACATTCTTTCTGAATACAGTTGTGTGGGTTTTATTGCTTCACACTGCTGAGTGGAAAGAATTTGCCAGCTTGGGAAAATGCCATAATTTGCATTTTAATAAAGATACGTCAAACAATAAACTTGCTTAACATCCTGTGATGGATCTGGTGAAACTATGTCTTGTACGTGCGTATTACTGCACTTGCTACACTTTTCTGCGGTTGTTGTTTTAAGAAAGACAGAGCTAAAAACAAATTCATGCATTAACTTCTTTTTTGGCAATACCCGAAAATCTATTACTGGGGTACCATAACTCAGTTAGAACTGCAGTGATATACAGGAAATCTCTTCCAAATTCAATATCTAGCCTAAAAAAAGACACAGTCTGGAGTTGGGATGACGACCTGAATTTCACCTGCGTCATGAAGAAACAAAGCTGTTCAGGAAGTGGTCGGAAACCCAAAGATCTAGCAGTGACCACAAGATGAGAGGGTGCCGTGTGCAAGCAACTGCTTACAGTTCAGAGGACTTTTCCCTTTAGGTATTACCTTTACTGTTTTACTGACTCCTGATTTATCTGTTGTGCTGTAAATGCAATATTTAAATATTCTGGGCCCAGTGTAATTTAGTTTTTAATCATTGTCATGTGTGTAAATTATCATTTCTGCCTAGTATAGCAATTCACTCTCATACACACTGTAAGAAGAGTTACATAAAGCTAGATAGGATATGCGTGCCCTTTTTGAGATTCAAAAAGAACCGTTATATCTATGCACCTGTGAAAATATAGTACTACACCACAGTCACTCAAAAAAAGAAACAGGCTTAAAAAGCAAAAATCAACAACTAAAATAAAAGCCATTCATTATTTTTGAAAATATTACTGTATCAACCCTACACATGGCTAACAATTTTACGACAACAGTGTAAATTGTCAGAAAACGACTGAGACACATATCGTAATAATTTGACATAACATAAGCAGAACCAAGCAAGTGTCTTTTGGATTCAATATCTGAAAACTGGAAATACTAAGTCAATAGATGTATTTCTGACTCGTTCCAGTCTTCTGTCTGCCATATTTTATTCAGTTACATGTGGTAACAAAAACATCCCCTATATCCAGAAAAAAATCAGGATCCCTGCATTTTGAGTATCTTATTTCAAAGAAAGTCTCTGTGATTTAAAACATTGCCTATAGGAATTGTTAATGCCACATGAAGCAAATACTCAGCTAAGGAAGTGCTGTGGAGACCAACCAAAGCAAAAAGACATTTTATAGCCCATCAACTTTTCAAATGGAGTCTAGAGGTGATGAAAACTATTTTTTTGATCTTGGCTTCCATAGATACATTCCAAGATCTTGGGTTTCAATGAAGTGCAAAAGAGTAAGTCAGAAGCTCTTCCCTATGAAAAACCCCACCTGGTCAGGCAACCTGCATTTGAACTTAGGAATTCATCAAAGCAGTGATCATCAGATATTTTTTCATATGATTTCTTGGTTTTATTCACTGAAAACTTCCAAGTAAAGGATAAGATTATTGCTCCGATTTCTACTTCTTTGCTTTCATTCCTTTGTTTGCTGGCCGATAATGAAGCCAGTCGTGCAGTGATAGACATGCTGGAGCAAACTACTCCGTAGTCTGCCTCTGCCAACTTTCAGTCATAACTTCAGCTTTAATTTGTGCCAGCTTTAAAGTACCAGCTTTCCTCACAAATTCTTAGTCCTGTTTCTCACCCTAAACAGCACTCCTTGCAAATGGCATGAAGAAAACTACAATTACTTAGGTACAGTGTGCTTTATGATAAGGCAGTAGTGTAGAGAAGGTCTGTTGTAACTCCTTATTCAAATCCAGCCGTAATTCAATGCTGAAATGTCACCATCTTTAAAAAGGAACAGCATCTGGCAATGACAGATACCTAATTACCTTCATGTAATGATACATTTTTCATGCAAACAGTGGATGAAGTTTAGGTGCACCATAAGCTAAAATGTAAAAGCACCAACCTTATTCTGCCTATAAAAACTGTGTCATTACATTTGATAGAGATGTCCAAAAGGTTTTGTAATAGCTAGTAAATACTTTTAAAAATAAAGACTAAATTTAAAATTATTTTGGGGTTTTAAAATGAGAATGACAAAACTTCCTGACACCCATTATTTGCTAATGTTTTCTTTGTAAATGGTATAGCCTTTGAGGCATAGCCAACCATTCGTTATGGGGAATCTGATCTTGCTTAGAATTATAGACTTTTCTATAATGTTATCTAAGAGTATTAATTAATAAGGAAACCTCTCTAACACCCACACAGCTGATTTTTTTTTATTCTGGTGATGCTCATTACTTTAACTTTCAGATTTTATAATTCATTTTTGGACACTAGAAGTGTTACTTTTACTTCAGATATTAAACAGTCTTTATTTCCAGAGCCTTCATCCTGAAAAGAGACTATTCCAAATTTTCTGTTGAGGGCACAAGTTCTTATCATAAATCATGGGGAGCAGGAGAGAGAAGATAGACTAGTAGCCTTTTCTGGTACCAGAAAAATGTATTTTCTATCAAGTTTCAAACACTTGATTTTTTTAATAAATTTTTTTTATAAAATCTTTTTATAGGATTTTTTTTTTTTTCAGTTTGTAGAACAAGAACTGCGAGCTTCCCCTCAAAGCCTCCAACAGAGATCAGTAAGAACTACAGTCAGAATATTTTATAGACAGATGCTCTTGCAAACTTCAGCATGCCAGCTAAGCCATAGCTGGCTACAGTTTTAAAACCTCCTGGAACATGAAATTGTCCTTTCTCTAAATATACCACCTTCCAAGAGCTCTGGGGAGATGCAAGGGTACTAAAAAGATACAGGAGATGTAAGGTGGGGGAAAGAGGAAGGGAATGGGTGGTAGCCATGTGAGCTGGCAAACTACTGGAAAAGGACCAGCATGCTATTTGCCAACACATTAGGCCAGCACTAACTCATTAGATAGGGGACTACAGTTTGCAGCTATAGTGAGGGAATCAGGCAAATATATTTACATGATCTGGTTGGTAATTGGTGTGCTTCGAATGAGGTTTTCTTATAAGGTGATGAACACATTACTGTATGGGAGTCATCCCACTTCTAGCTTCTGCAAAAATAACTTTTTGTGTATTGTCAAGGAAATGAGTTATAGTTCCCTGTATAACAGAATGGTCTGGATTATGAGGGAACACTCTGAAAGGGAATACAAGAAAAATACTAGTTTCTGTATTCAGCCTTCCTTACTTAAGATAGAAGACTAGTTGCCTAAGTGTCCTCTTCAGTCAACAGCCAGGCATAAGTACCTCTGGAAGGCTGAACTTGTAAATTAAATTAAATGTACATGGGCTGAGTACTATATTCATACCTGAGACAACAAGGTAAAAAAAAAAAATGCCAAATGCAAATTATCAAAGATTTAACCTATGTTTAATTTTGCAATTATTTATTAATTATTGAACTGTAGCTCAATATAGGTATTACTCAAGAATTTATAACCATTTGTCACGTTGTATAACAATGTATTTGTATATCACTGGGTAAACTATTTTGCTAAATAAAAGCAGCTTCCAATACTAGACCTCTGATCATTCACTTTTCTATATTACCTTTTGGGTCTGTTCTAGACAGTTTCAATAATCTCTCTACAAGCAAATTGCCACAGAAGGCTTTAGGCATAAATGCTGTTGACCTGAACCACTCAGTGACAGAGCCAGACAGCTGACCACGGTATACTCTTTTAAATAACATGGTCACCATGTTTCAAAAATACTTATAAACTGAAAGAAAATGAAAACAAATAATTTATTTTTATTTTTACTAAACAAACCTTTTTTTCCTGAAATCATGCAAAAAATGTTGTGCAGTAATTCGAAGAAAAAATTAGTCATACTGTTGTCCAGCTGAACTAGATTTATATCATGGCTTCATGCAGGCTATGCTTAAGAACACTTATAGCTTTCATGTGATACAAAATGTATGACTCACTTGTTAAGGGGAGGTGGTTACAAGGATTAAACTACACTTAACCCTGGACCAGTGTGAAGAGTATTTAAATTGTTGTTTTTAATCTTTGAAGACCTTTATCTTCCTTATCTTATCTTCCTTAGAAGGTACCTCTTTATCTGTGCCAGATGTAGTAATAGAGATCAGACGAAATCTTGTTAAGGGGGTCTTGATTCACAGCCGGAAAAGCAGAATATATAAAGACTCTACAGAGGTAACTATTTGGAACTTCAGAAAGTTTGTTTTATCATATAAAGAGTGACACCATGACAGCAGTTTCAAAAGTATAGCTACTACTTATCTGAATCTTAGTCCAAACATTAATCCAAAAATCACAGTGAGAAAAAATATTTAGACACAATGTAAGACATGGATTTGCCTTACAGACATGTGAATGTATGCTACATTTAGCCTAACAGACCTGAAAGAAAAGGACATACATGATGCCATTTACTAATGTGAAAGAGCAAGAGACATTCAACAAATTGCCATTCAATAAATTACAGAAATCCTGGGTTTTTTAGTATGCAGACATTTAATGTCTGGAGAATGCAACACACAGTGCTTTGGCAAGTATCATATCAAAAGAACAATGAAAAATGAACTAAAGACCCTAAATTGGTAAGTAAAGACCCTAAATTGGTATTTAAGGGACAGTTAATATTCTGAGCTGGAATGAAATGTGATGTGGTTTTTAGTTCTCACAGCAGTTTCACTTCTTGGCTGAGATTCAACTATAAGATATAGATTTTTGGATTTTAAGCACCACAGAATAATAAACAAATAAATATAGACACACAGCTCTTCTTCTTCTAGAGGAAATTATTTCCCTCAAGACATTCTTGAGAACTTTGTCTAATCAAGTTTCAGTTATCTGAAGAACTGATACTTTCATTTTTTTTCTACAATATTTATATGACAAGTTAAAGATATCAACACTCATTTTATTGATATTTTTAGTGAAATTAATTTACAAATACTTCTATGTATAAAATACTGCGTAAATGCCACTTTGTAAAAAAGTGAAATAATTCTACCTTCCAAAGATGTCCAAAAAGGCCTTTTTAGGGGCTATAATTTGCATATCTATTTAGCACAAGCTAATGAGTAGCCAATACTTATTTATATTGAACTTTCCTTTAATGCCAGTCCCTTTTTTTTCCACTTCTCTCAACACATCCAATATATCAATATCTTTCTGATATTGAAGAATGTAGATTGGGAGCAGACTTCGCAAATCCTGTGGACAAATACATTTTACAAGCATTAAGTCATGAGCACAAGAGCTCTCAATCCCCAGGTGTAAGAAATCAGGCAAGGAAGGCAAGAGACCAGCATGGCTGAGTAGAGACCTGCTGGTCAAACTAAAGGGCAAGAGGGAAATGCACAGGCAGTGGAAGCAGGGACAGGTATCCTGGGAAGAGTATAAGGACACTGCCCGGTTGTGTAGGGGTGGAGTCAGGAAGGCCAAGGAGCAGCTGGAGCTGAACTTGGCAAGGGACACAAAGAATAATAATAAGGGCTTCTACAGGTATGTCAGCCAGAAAAGGAAGGTCAAAGAAAGTGTGCCCCCCTGATGAACACGATTGAGAAAGTGGTAACAATGGATGAGGAGAAGGCTGAGGTACTCAGCAACTTCTTTGCCTCAGTCTTCACTGGCAATCTCTCTTCCCACACCTCTCGAGTGGATGGACTGCAAGACACGGACTCAGGGAGTAAAGTCCCTCCCACTTGTAAGAGAAGATCAGGTTCATGACCACCTGAGGAACCTGAACATATGTAAGTCTATGGGATGAGCTGCATCCCAGAGCCCTGAGGGAATTGGCTGATGTAGTTGCCAAGTCACTCTCCATGATATTTGAAAAGTCATGGCAGTCAGGTGAAGTTCCTGGTGACTGGAAAAAGGGAAACATTGCACCCATTTTTAAAAAGGGTAGAAAGGAGGACCCTGGGAACTACCGACCTGTGACCCTCACCTCTGTATCTGGGAGGATGATGGAACAGATCCTCCTAGAAGCTATGCTAAGGCATATAGAGGACAAGGAGGTGATTCGGGACAGCCAGCATGTCTTCAGCAAGGGCAAGTCCTGACTGACCAACCTGAAGGCCTTCTAGGATGGAGTGACTACAACAGTGGACAAGGGAAGAGCTACAGGTGTCATCTATCTGGACTTCTGTAAGGCCTTTGACACAGTCCCCTACAACATCCTTCTCTCTAAATTGGAGAGATACAGATTTGATGGGTGGAGTATTCTGTGAATGAGGAATTGGCTGGATGGTCACATCCAGAGGGTAGTGGTCAATGGCTCAATGTCCAGATGGAGATCAGTGATAAGTGGTGTCCCTCAGGGGTCCATATTGGGACTGTTTAATATCTTCATCAATGACATAGACAGTGGGACTGAGTGCACGCTCAGCAAGTTTGCAGATGACACCAAGCTGAGTGGCGCAGTTGACACACCTGAGGGACAGGATGCTATTCAGAGGGACCTGGACAAGCTCACGAAGTGGGCCCATGTGAACCTCATGAGGTTCTACAAGGCCAAGTGCAGGGCCCTGCACCTGGGTCAGGGCAACCCCTGGTATCAATACAGGGTGGGGGATGAAAGGATTGAGAACAGCCCTGCAGAGAAGGACTTGAGAGTACTGGTGGATGAAAAGCTGGACATGAGCTGACAATACGCACTCACAGACCAGGCAGCCAACCATATCCTGGGCTGCAGGTTGAAGGAGGTGGTCCTGCCCCTCTACTCTGCTCTGGTGAGACCCCACCTGGAGTACTGCATCCAGCTCTGGAGTCCTCAGCACAGGAAAGACATGGGCCTGTTGGAGCAGGTCCAGAGGAGGGTCACAAAAATGATCAGAGGGATGAAACACCTCTCCTATGAAGAAACGATGAGAGAGTTGGGTTAATCAGCCTGGAGAAGAGAAGGCTCTGGGGAGACCTTATTGCAGCCTTTCAGTACTTAAAGGGGGCTTATAAGAAAGATGGGGACAGACTTTTTAGTAGGGCCTGTAGCAATAGGACAAGGGGTAATGGGTTTTAAACTAAAAGAGGGTAGATTTAGACTAGATGTAAGGAAGAAATTTTTTTCAATGAGGGTGGTGAAACACTGGAACAGGTTGCACAGGGAGGCTGTAGATGCCCCATCCCTGGAAACATTCAAGGTCAGGCTGGACAGAGCTCTGAGTAACCTGATCTAGTTGAAGATGTCCCTGCTCATTGCAGGGGGGTTAGACTAGATGACCTTTCAAGATCCCTTCCAACCCAAACCGCTCTATGATTCTATGATTGCCAAATTAGATACTTCAATAAATTACATCTACGACACCAAAAAGTCTATCATATAATCTCTGGGAGTACATCTTGCCAAACCATATGGTTGCTTTATTTTAAAATAGGCTTAGAGGCCAGTATTTGACTTGGTTCAGTTTTTCCGGTACTTCATACCTAGCTACTTCATACCTAGCTTTCACTTGTTAGCAACAAAGACAGCAACTCTGGATTAAAATCAGCTACACTGCATTTATCGTTTATGGTTTGAAATTCATTTTTCAGGCTGAGATTCAGCTGATCTTAGACATTCAAAAGCTGGACTTTTTGCTGGAAATGAGTACACTCCTGGACCACCTCACTTCAGTTATCTTTGAGAACTTACTGAAGAAGAAAATAAACATTCTCTGAAAATTTACACCTAGCATAGAGAAAGCCTGTGATAACTACCTTAGAATATACAAATACCTTTTAGGTAGAGAGAGGTAGGAAAGAGGAAGCCCATCCTTAATTTCCAAAATGTAGTGGATGAGAAATTATCTCCACAGAACAATACGACACCTGAAATTACAGGCAATCTCCTTCCATGCTCAGACATCCTCCCATTGCAAAGCAATTCCTTTGATTGCTTTTGTTTCAAGACCAGCTGATGGATCAAGTGAATTGAAAAGATGTCCTTGAATCTTACTTCTTATCGAGATCCTGTGCCAAGCCCCGAACAGGTGGATCAAGCATCAGATTCAGCATTCCTGAAATGGGATCTAAAGGAGGAAGGAATGTTTGAGTCCCTGAATTCATTCATTTGGCCTTGCAGAGGTTGCCAAAAGCAAACAAAAGGGCGGTAAGAATATCTTATTTTCTGGGACCTAAATAGAGGTCAGCTCATTTAATCTAAGCTTCCAGAAGTATCAGATGGTGATTGTTTAGTTCATTACCTACCCTTATATTAAGGGGTTAAATATAATGTATTTTTTTGCTGTGACACCCCCCTATGCAGCTCATAATTTTTACAGATTTCGTTTTTCAGGAGCGAGCAGGTTGATAGAGCTGTTGTAAATTTATTCTGTACAATTGATGTATGAGTTTAAATTTTGCACATGAAAACTTGCATAAAAATTGGTCATGAATTCCTTTCCTTCAAAATTACAGATTCTCACTGTTCCCAGAAGTTTTACTCTCCTAAGTCATCTTCATTGATATAGCCCAAAAAATACATACTTACAAATCATGAGAAAAAAAGAGAGACTTCTGAGAAGGCCCTTCCACTCTATGGACACTCATGCATAAGCTTGAAAATCTAATTTCATTATTTTTTAATCTTCAGGTGCAGTTAAAAATGAAATAAAAATCAACCGTAGTGCTGTACTGCAGAACGAAATTTGACCTTGAAATTCATCTGTTCCTGCTGTGCTTATGAGTTACAGCTGTCCATCTGTCTTCAGGCATAATTTGACATTTTACAAAAATCATCGTAAAGTTTCCATGGATTTCATGCTAGCATTCTGGGATTCAATAACTTGTTTCAGAGAGCCCAGGCAGCAGTCCTTTTGACATATCCTGCCAGTGTTTGCAAACCTAACATCCTTATCATTTGCAATTCAGAATGCATCTTATGAGGGGTGCTGAGCTGTATTTTGGTTTCACAACAAACTAATTTATATTTTCCTCACAGAAGCAAAGACAACAGAATCTTTGTGGATTACACAGCATGACCTGTATAAATAGAATAAGGAAGCAGCTGGTTCCAAGGGCAAGAATCATGAAGTATCACATGATAACACAATATAACAAAATGTATGCAGAATTGAAGCTGTGCACCCTAAGTCTCATTACACAAGATGTGAAAAATTGCCATTGACTTAATGGAAGTTGCACATAATCTGCAGACAGTGATTCCAGGCCCTCTGAATGCTGCAGTGTTAGGATAAAGATTTGGGGCAGGATTATGTACTTTGTAATTTTCAATCGGTTGTTAAGTCTCAATCTAGTCACTACAATAGAAGTGTAAAACAATCTTTAGAATTATTAGTTCTTTATTTCAACTTTTCAAATTTATTTCAAATTCAGTATTACTTATTATGTAGGAATTAAATGCTTAGAGGGGAGTATGTTCATTGCAGAGACCTTAGGCTCTTTAATGATACAAAAACAATACATGTGTTCCTCTCTCATCTTTTTGTTTTGTTTTGTTCAAAAGCTTCCTAATGTCATGTTTCTGCATCTTTAAGGAGCATTACAAAAGAAATTTGTAACCTGTGAAATCAGAAATTTGTTTCTAAATATGCCATAGAACCCTGTAAAGACTTGTAAAGGACATAAGGTGTCTAGGTACCTACTATCAAGGCAGACTTCATGAAGAAACTGCACTCCTAAATTCTGTAATATATTGAACTTCTTGCAATGGAATTTGTAACTGTGTGCTGGGACAGGCAGATAGTGCTAGTCATGGAGGAGAAGAGAAATGGTGATCAATAGGAAACACTCAATAGATTCATCTTTCTCTCCTGGACTTGATCATACCTGCAGTCTTGAGCTAAATATCTCTGTGACACTACAGTTTAAAACTTAATTCACTTCTCCTTTAACTTCTAGGCATTTCTTCACAAAAAAAATTACCTGGGATTTTTTTGGTTTTTGGTTTTGTTTTTGTTTTTAATGGGAGGTGCATTAGAGGTTAACAACCTGAATTTTTGCCCTGGATTCTATATCTTTATTTTAAACTGCTTTTGCATTAAAATCTTTGGGCAAATAACAGTTTTGGAACTGAACCCAGAAAATGAAGAGCACACATGTGCCAAAATGACTGAAAATATGCTACTAAACCATGATTCCTTTTGTTTGAGCTCTCTCTCTTTTCCTACACCACAAATTTTGGGTTCCCTGACATGCAGAAACTGCACTAGCTTCAAGGAAAGGCACTAAGTGTCTGTGATGCCAGATTCATTGCCCAATATGATTTCACTGAATAAATAAAATAGGTTCAAAACTTTAATTCTGCGCATGTGAAGTAAAAGGATGTGCACTATGATCATTATGAGACAGGTCATGACACATGCTCCTCCCTGGACAGTGCTCTGCTCTGTCCCAACAGAACGCTGCATACCACTGTGCTGGAGTCCTGTATTGCAGGTTGGCTCTGCCTTTGTCCATCTCCAAGCAAAAATGGTGATGGCTCGTGCTTCATGCTGTACTCAGCATGGTCAGCACATGCTACGCATTCCTAAAATCCACTTGCTGGCTGATATATCCTCTCACAGGGATGGTTCACAGGGGCGACCACTTTGTGCCTAAACATATTTGAAATTCACGGGTCTGACAGCGAAATATTTAGTTCAGCCAATTTGGGTGTTGCTTCTGTGCATCTACGCTGGCAGATTTTTAGATATACTTTACCTGAAAAACCTTAGCTATTTACAGACTCTCCAGCATTGAAGCTATGAAGTAATTTGTTTTGTTTTTCCTTTGAATTGCCTTCTACAGTTTAGATGCCAACCTCTTTAAACACCAATCTATGTCTCAGAATTTGCTCTCTCACTGTTTCTATAGTCTTTCCAATTTTTAGTTGTACTTCGAACCTTAGATAAAAGCCACATTCTCATGCCAAGCACTTATTATGTTGATAAATATAAACAGTTCTCTGCTTACATGAATGTACATTCTGTTGTAATAAAAAAAAAAAGGCAGAAGATAACTTAAAATTACTAGGTAATTTTAAAAAAAGAAATTACCCCAGCTAGCTGAAGAAGACTCCCCAAAGGAAATTTAGGAAAGAAATCCCATAGGTTAACTGGAGATTTTTTATGTTCATGAAAAAAAAAAAAAACCAACAGCCCCCAAAACCAAAGAAACACTTCTTGCTGATACTGTACTTAATTTCAGTTGTTACCTGCTTTGACAACAAGATGGAAAAGACACAGCCAGCTGTAATCACAGACAACAATGAATAATTTCAATATTAATATAACTAACTTAACCTCTTAGGTTTTTCTTAATTATCCTTGGCATACTTTTTTCGAAACAGTGGGTCACTAGCAGTTTATAGGCCACCATTTGAAAACTACACTATGGCTTTATGTTCTGGGATTAATATTGACGTAGTATTTAAAGTACAGTAAGAAATACAGAAAGATGATCTAATTTACTGCTCCTGGCTTTTCATTCCATTAAAATCCAAACTTACAGTGAATAATAGCATGTCAAAGCAACCTCTGGTTGCTTAACAAATGCCTAGCAAAAAGGAATTTTAGGTAAAAACCCGTAAGCTTTCATTTTCTGAGTTCCCATTTCACATTGGAAATATTCTAAATGTGCTGGAAGGGCTTAAATGGTTTCTCTCTATAGACTGAGCTCATGCTGTTAAACTCAAAACCAATTTTGCATTGACTTTAATCAGAGCAAGATCAAATAGCTACTCTTATTTCAGACCTACTTCCAGCAGGAAAGATTCAGCCAACTGGAATAAAATAAAAGCATGACATAAGAGGTCCCCCGAAAGAGCCTTCCATGTTAGTCATACCTGTAATGGAACGGCATTATCAAAAGGTGTTTGCCTTCGACACATAGCTACATTTGATAACCCATGGCTGCAATGATTATTGTGAAGCACGTCAGGGGCTTTCATGCAAGTAGTAAAGGATCTTTGCTACAAGCAGGCACCCATCACTCCCACCTTCTCTCAGCAGTGTGGTCTCTAATTTTTGTCCCTCTGGCCTTTGCTTTCTGTCACTGTACTACTGTCAAAAGCTGTTCTGTTATACATTGTTTACAGTGCCTGGTTTTCAGTACCATGGATATCTGGAGGCTGGATTTCCATGGTAAAATGGACATGGAAACTGTAAGGCTCACAGACAATCTAGGTTCTGTTATCAGGGCTGTTGGTGACTTCCCATGATGCTTTGCTCACTTTCTTAACTGATCTCTGCATACCAGCTTTTACATGAGTAATAATATATAAAATAATAACCTTCACACATGGCTATATGTAGATAACATTATAGCTGAGAACTGTCTTTATGTATTTTATGGTTTTCTTCCCCCACTTAAATCCATTAGTGAGATGGGAGAGGGAAATTTACATCATGTTACGTTAACTGTCTCATTTTCATTGCTAACATTCAGTTTAACTGCTATATTAATTAATCAATAACATTTTTTTAAGACAAAAAAGATAAAGAAATTTTGTGGAAAACATGAACTGACCCACATTAATTTTGTATGCAGTGCGTATGAATAATGCATTTTTTTTTTATTTATCATTTTGTGTTGTATAAATTCATCTTTGACCTTTTACCTTCCGCAAATGATATGATTTAATCACCAGTGTGATTTAAATCAGCAGCAGTGAAGGGTATCAGAGTAACAGGCATAGCAGCTGGAACCTTGTCAGAAATTCTGTGTTAAATATCTATTTTTGCTGTATATATTTTTTCATTTGATATTTCCAACTTTGTAAAATTATAGGATAAGGTAACAAGCCATGCTCTGTCAAGCATAGTAATTCTACCCTCCCAGTATCAAAGCTTGATAGAATAATGTCATGTGATATGGCATAAGGCTGGAGGATGAGGAATAAGTAAAACAGAAAAACTGAACTTAGATGTCAGTTTGGCATGCAATCAAAGCTGTCAGCTTCTAGCCACTGCAGCTGCCTAGGCTTTGGTTAACCTCTCATTGATTTCCCCAAATAAGATTTCATCTAAAGCACGAAATTAAAAACTGAGACTGAGGGCCGGTTCTGTAAATTGAAAAGTGTACAAATGAATTGCTAGCAAATATACTTGGTAGCTTTCATCTTTGTAAAGCCTCTGATTTTGAACCTAACAAAAGTTGGTAGAGGTCAGGTTGTTTGTTGGGAGGAGGGGAAACAGAAAGAGTACGAAGCAAAATGTAATGGTTTATTGTACTCTATGTTAAGGAAGTATTTGGTGAGTGAAGGGTAGTTATCAATGGATTTACTGTTTCTGTCAATGCAATGGCATAATAAAAAAAAAAGCACAGTGGAGATCACGTGGAGAAGAAAAAAACAAGCAAAAAACCCAACTAAAAACAACTAAAAAACCCCCCTCTTGTAATAAATCCCTGTGATCTGCAGTACATTGTCATGCTGAAGAACATGCAGTAACAGCCATTTCACTTTGTGCTGTTTCCTGATTGCTACATTCACGTACCCAAGTGTATATACCCAGTCTTCTAAAGGAGGTCCAGGCTGTAAGGGTTTACAGTGCTGCAATATAGAAGAAATATCACAGCTCAAAACAGCACTGTATTAAACCCAGTAAATTGATTTAAAAGAATCAGCACTGTTGAAACATTTCAGTCTAAAATACTTTCCATTCCTTTCCTACAAAGATCACTGATTGCTTATCCACTCTATCCCTATCCATGAAGCCTCATTAATCCTAAACCAGAAACAATTAATCTGATACATCATGCATGCAACAAATTGAAACCTCTTTCTTATTCATCAGATGCTACTAAATTCACTACAAATGTTTGATCCTACTCTGCTCAAATCAGGTGAATCATCACAAATGAGGAAAACTTTTTAGAGCTATTAAGTAATGTCTGCGTATCTCACTCCGATGAAGGGAATAGTAACAAGGCTTTTACCCATAACAGACTAAATTTCTACAGATGAGAGGAATCACTGGCACATACTTGGCCAACTTCCAGTTCAGTCAAATAGAGTGGGTAAAATCCAGAAGCATTATGAAGGTCAATGGCAAATGTCCTCTGACTTTAATCAGGATAAAGGTGTCCTTATCTATGCTTCTTCAGTCATTGACAAAGATGATGCTGAATTACATTTTATGTATCACATCTGTTTATCCCCACAAGACACTCTTGCTAGCCTACACTGACATTTCATGCCTTTATTCAATTTCTGCATTTGAAAGCTTATCAAATTCTGCCCTCAGTGACAGCCATGTGAGCATAATCTGATATCACATGGCACAAAAAAGATGGACAAAAATGTTAGGCATCCATACACCACTTCAATCTCTGTAAGCAGAGTTTTCCCAAGTTTCTTTAACAAATTCACTGGATATGATTTGGAAAAAACAACAACAAAAAACCCCCAAGCAAACAAAATCCCAACCCAAGCCAAAAAAACCCAGGATGAACTTGAAAGCTGTGTTTGAACTCTAGGCTCAGACACCCAAAGTTAGGTATCCACAATATAAGTGTTTAAGCTCCAGTTATGGGCAGTGAAGTACTAAGACTTCATTCAGTTGTCTAAACATGGGGTCTGTTAACATATGAGATGCTATAAAGTATGCTGCATGCTCTCTAATACAGTCAACTACCCATATAGAAGCATATAAGACAGGATACGTAAGAAACATCTTAGGTAAACATCAACAGAAAAAAGAATTCTTCTTTTTGTGACACTATAATCTTCAATCAAAGGAAACGCACACCTCAAAGAAAAGAGTAAAATTGATATTATTGAGAATCACATTTGTACCCTTTTTTTATCCTACTCCACCTTTGCATTTAACAGTGATCATGAAACCTTTGAATTATGGAACATAATATTCTTTTTAATTCTCTCCTCCTCCAAGGGTAAAGTCAACTGAAAGCATTTCCTTCAGTATGGAAAGTAAATTTATTTTAATAGGCATAGGACAGATGAAGAAAACTTGTGAAGAACTGTTCTCATGCATATTTCCTCACCTCTCCCACCTACAGTGATAATTATTGGTTTAAGAAAACAAAATAGCATAAATGATGGTATACAAACAGGAATGTCCAAGAGACTTCTCATATGAATATACTATCAAACAAAACCACTTGGATAACCTCTTGTGGCATCCTCCTTCCCAAAAAAGACTGGCATCTTAGTAACTTTAAATAATAGATATATCTTCCTTGAAATATGCAGAAACATGAAAATGTTTTTTTTTCCCCAAATAAAAACATCCTTTAAACAAAATAAATCCTTGGGAGTACTTAAAAGTATCTTTTTTGATAGTACAATTCAGTACTACAGTTCAAATGTGTTTATAATACTATATGCTAATGATTTTTTAAATTTATTTTATGTATGATTATAGTTCTGAAAGGAAAGAACATGGAAGTTATTGTATCTCTTTAACTCCTGTGGTTTGAATCCCTATACAGGACCAGCCTTTCCAAAACATTTGAACACATTCTTTACAAAGAGGAATAAACCATCACCATCAAATTGCCCAGGCATACGTAAGACTGCTTTCTGTTTCACACTTCAATGATGTTCAGAACAACACAACCAAAACCACATTGTATGATTTGAAAAATCATTCTGAAAGATGAGAGTGCCAGTAAAGCATGTAGGAGATAAAAAGCTGAAGACAATACTCCCAAAGAAAAAGATAATTATTCAGTACTTTAAGAAGTTTTTTACATTCTCTTCTTTCTCTTGCTGTGCACAAACGCATAACAATATATACAGTGTCTGTTCTCTTCATAAACTTGCATAGAGTATTTAAGCACGGGCAGACACTAAATATATGCATAGATATTTTGTATGTACACATTAAAAATATATATCAAAATATTTCCACGTCATGCTATTTTTAATAAAGTGGGGCAAGACCCAGCCTTGCAGAGAGGCTTGCTAATCTAGTGAAAGGGGCTTTAAACATCTGGAGATGGTTGACAAAAGGTCTGAGACTTAGAGGAGGGATAGAAGAAAGCAAGAAAGTGCTCAAGTGAAGCATGACACATGAGGAATATACCCTGTGAACACAGTGCAGCTGGGGAGGTCACCTCAAGTGCCTGTACACAAACACATGCAGAGTGGAAAACAAATTGCAGGGAACCCATACAGGCTCCTCAGGACAAGTGAGAAGGAGAGGTTGCACTCGATGGAAAAGGGCAGTTTGAATTCATGGAGCTTTGCACTGGAGCAGGTGACCAACCAGTCCAGAGCTGATGGGTCAAGATCAGGGTGGGTGCAAAGATGAGTGTCTGATAAAAACTGATTGATCAAGAAGAGGAAATTAAGCCTCCTTTAGAAAACTGAGGGAAGCCTCACAATCACAAGGGTGGTTCTCAGGGGGGATACGAACCACCCCAACATCTTCTAAAAGGGCAAAATGGTGGAGCACAAAAATTTCAAGAGATTTCTAGCAAGCATCAAGAACTGTTTTTTTGATACAAGTGTACAGGTGGCTGACAAACTGACCAGAGGAGACACTCAGTTGACCTATTACTCAAAAAAAAAAAGGGGGGGGAGGGGAGAATTACAAACCTAGATTTTAGAAAAGCAGATTTAAACTTTTTCTGGAATCCACATGGTGGGGGCTAATGGGACACTGCCCTGGAGGGTAAAGTAGCTCAGGAGAGCTGATTGATTATCAATGACAACTTCCTCAAAGCACAGGAAAAGTCCAGTGTGATGCCCAGGAACTCAAACAAGCACGGCATAAGGTCAGCGTGGATAATGGGGAAATCCTGACTGAGTTCAGCTGAATTACAAAAGCCTATACTCGCTTGGAGTTGATACTAGTGAGGACGGTAAAGCATAAGAAGAAAGTTATACTATCAGCAAAAGGAAGACAAAGGAAAATATGGGGCCGCCACTCAAAGTGGTAGGGAACCTAGTGGCAAACGACACAGAGGAAGCTGTGGTACTAGATGCCTTCTTTGCATCAGTTTCTACTGGTAAGGACTACCTCAAGCCTCCCAGGTTGTCTAAGCCTGTGCCAGGATCTAGGATACTGAAGAATTACCTGCAGTAGAAGATTGAGGTAGAAAGCAATTAAGTAAGTTGGACATAGAACAAGATGGGCTGCCTCCAACAGTGCCGAGGAAGCCAGACAATGTCATTGCAAGGCCACTGTCTATGGTCTTACAAAGGTCTGAGTGATTGGGGTAGGTTCCTGATGACTGGAAAAATTGCCCATTTTCAAAGAGAAGGAGAAGGATCATTGTGGGAACTGCAGGCCAGTCAGCCTGGTCTCACTACTTAACAAATCCTCCCAGAAGCTACATCCAGGCACATAAAGGAGGAGGAGGAGACTGGAAACTGCCCACATGCATTTACCAATGGCAAAGTGTGCTTGACCAACCTGACTGGCTTCTGTGATGAGACGTCTGCCTTAGAGAAAAAGGGGTACCTTGGTGTAAGCAATGCTTTTTTTTGTCCATACTAACAACTTGATGAAATATGGTTTGGATGGGTGGACTACCACGTGGCTGGAAAATTGCTTGGACTGCCAGGTTCAAAGGGTTGTGATCAGAGGTGCACAGTCCAATGGGCAGCTGGTTACTAGGGGTGGATAATGGGGACAGTGCTGCCTTTGCATCTGATGTCTTGCCTAATAAGCTGGATCATGAGGCAGAGTGCGTCCTCTGCAAGTGTGCAGATGACACCAAGCTGGGGGCAAGTGCTCTGCATGCTGGAAGGCCGGGCTCCTATTCAGAGGGAGCTTGACAGGCTGGATAAATGAGCAACAGGTACCTCAAGAAGTGCAGCAATGGCAACACGGAGTCCTACCCTGGGAAGGAATAACCCCATGCAGCAATGCAGGCTGGGGGCCACCTGGATAGAAAACAGCTTTTCAGAAAAAGACCTGTTGGTCCTGGGGGAAAACCATTTCAGCATGAGTCAGTGGCGTGTCCTTAAACAAAGGACAAACTGCATCAGCAAAAATGTAGCCAGAAAGCTCAGGGAAGCAATTCGTCCTTTCTGTTCAGCATGTATGAGACTGCATGTGGAATTATGTGTCCAGTTTTGAGCTGTCCAGTGCAGGAAAAACACTGGAGTAAGCCCAGCAAAGGGTCACCAAGTTGGTCAGGAGGCTGGAGAGTATAAAGAAGGCCTCTGAGACCTGCATGTGCTCACTCTCAAGATGAAAGTTATTGTAGTTTTAGCCACTTCATGGGAGGGCCTGGAGAATATGGAGCCAGACTCTTTTTGCACAGTGACAGGATGAGAAGCAACAGAGACAAGTTGCAAGAAGGAAAATTCTAATTTGATATGAAGGAAAAAATTTTCACAAGGATGATCAAACCCTGAAACAGGCTGCCCAGCGAGGCTGTGGCAAGCCTTGGAGATAGCCTTGAAGATATTCAAAACTTGATTGGGCAAAGCACTGAACAACCAGATCTAAACTAGCCTTCTTTGGGTAGGACATTGTATCAAATGACCTTTGAAGGTCCCTTCCAACTTAGATTACTCCATGATAACAGAACAGTACTCCATGCATATAGCAAGACTATTACGAATAATCACAAGCCATGCTTAATATATTTAGTACTTGTCATTTTTATATAATAATTCAATGGATAATAGATCTTTTTTTTCTGTGTAATACACAGAAAAGCTAATCATACATCAAAGCTAATCTGTTTAAACATTACACATTTTAATATTAGAACTATTTTTAACTACTTGAAGTGTTCTGATGATGCTATTAGAAATAGTATCAGATAAATAATCTGACACAGTATGAAATAAGTTGATGTTGTAATAACATCAAAACAATTGCACTACTTTTTATTTGAGCTTCATCTCCACAAAAACAAACAAACAAATAAACAGATGTTAAAAAAACCCAAATAACAACCACAACCAATCAAAAAACCACACCAACTTCTCCCTCTGCTGTCACTTGTATTGGTTACATTAAGGTCACACAGAAAGTACAGCTAGTGGCTTCAGATCATTCTTTCAGGGTAGAGGGTGATCACGTTGGAGGCAAATCTATTTACAGGAAACAACTGACAACCCCAAATTAACCTAATATATCTTATAAAGGGATCACTGAGTCACAGAAAGTTTATGGAATTTTGAGAAAGGGGAAAAAGGTCAGGAAAGATGAGTCAAACCCATATTGTATTCTCTTCCCACAGAATGGAAATCCTTGAGTGAAGGATATTTTCAGAACAGAGATTGGGAAACCACAATAAAATTTGATTGCAAGGACAGTTTTACTAATTGTGGTTATGACATTTAAATTAACACCAACTGTTTGATTACTCAACTCTTTTCCTCCTCCATGATGGATAAATATTTAATGAGAATAATCTCCACTGTGATTGTGAACAGCGTAAAGAAGTTAATTTCACCTCTATTTTTCCTCAGGTCCCTGAGAAACCAGGTATAATCTGAGGAGTTAGAGAATAACTAGCTTTCCTCCAAATCTCTTTATAAGTGTTCACCAGAAAGCTAATATTTATTTAGATATACCTAAAGGAACTTTGCTACCCCACGAGAAATCCTGCTGAACTTTACACAGGACAACCATACTTAGAGTCAGGAACAGTACAGAATAAGTGTGATTTTTGACTTGACCTAGGTCTTCAGTCTTAGTTACAGATGCAATCGCTCAAAGCCTTAGTCTGCCTGACTCAGATGTACTTATAATGCCTCATTATCAGTAACACTGGAAGGAACACATGAGGCTCCTTTCAAAACCAGATATGAGGAAATCCACACAGGGGACTATTACATTATTTCTGCTAAGAAAATATGCCTCAAAAATATCTCAAGAAATCCAGCAGCCAATGAAGTTATTATTAACCTATGACTTCTCTTTAGTTCTAAATTTAATTACTGTGTATTGTGTCATGAAGAGAAGCTAGAGGTGGAAGAATGCTATTAAAACTATATAACCCTTCTAGTGTAGGAACTAGAGTAGATCCCCAACAGATAGGGGAAAAAATCAACCAAAACCCCACATGTTTTAAAATATAAAAAGATTACTTAAATACAAAAATTCATGACTGATGCTCTTTTCTTTTATATACTGTATACAGAGAGAGAGAGAGATGGAGAGATATAGGATAAAGGATTGTCTTATTATTTTATTCACTAAGAATGGAAGCATTATATTGTTTAACAGAGAAAGAAAAATAAGAATATTGAAGTACTGATAGACAGCAGCATCCTGCTTCCAGTGGCAGATTCCTGGCAAATGTCTTCACCCAGAGACAAAAAGATGCACTCTTTATACAAGATTATGATTTGCAGTAGATGCCAAAACAAGGGTGAGAGAGAACAACTAGATTTACGTTCCCATATGAGCCATTAGAGCTGTCATAACAATGCTGAGACAGACACTAGAATACTTTTCCTTAACATCACAAGAGAAAAGAGCAGGTAAGGATAATATGTAAGAGCAGTCTGGAGGCACAGTTCTTCATGAGGACAGAGAGACTTGGCCTAACCATTTCAATTAATACATTGCATATACTCTAAATTTTGTACACATATCACGCTCTTAACTTACTAAAATGTAGGTGAACTAGTTGATGAAAGTATTGGAATATTGCTTAACAAAATAAGAATGGATCTATCTTCACCCCAGTAGGGCACTTGGTTTTCCATATGCTGCTTCATGTGCTTCTGCTGTGCATCTGTCTCATAGAAATTATTAGATGGTTAGATTCACTATCAATTACAGGCTGGAACAAGTTTGATTTCAATTACAGCAGGAGAGGAAAACAGCTGGGATCCCTAAGGGGAGGTGCAGGCACCAAGCGGGTGAATCAAAAATCAGAATGGTACATTGCATGCTACTAATTAGGGAGAAAAATGAAGTCAAGATATATATGTAAACATTTATTTTTATATAAACCTGAGGTTGCTCAGTTTCACTGCAACCACATTTGAGACAGAAGAACAGTAGTACCTCATTGACCAGCATCTATTTTGATTCATTTGAAAGAGCTGCTTCATAAGTAATTTTAAAGACAGTTCTAAGCTAAAAAGCAGCTTACTTTTGAAAAGTCATAATAAAATCCAATTACAAAGAAGATCGGTGTTTGCCCAACATCCCTGAATTACATGCAAGTTAAGAGACTTCTTTTACTAGCTAATAGGTACAGAGAGTTATAATCAGAACAAAATACAAATTGTGAAAACTTCTGCCAGGGTTAATAACCATATCTGTATATGCAAACTCCAAAAAATAAAATGTACAGACCATTCCTCTTCTCAGAATCCTGACTCAAGCAATTATTATCAACTAGCTTGAACAGCAGAGAAAAAGCTACTTCATTTTTTTCTTCTTTTTACAGGAAAAAAATATTCCTGCATGATCTACTGTTTGGAAACCAAGTCATTTATATGGAACATACTCAAATGAGATATTTGAATAGTCTCAGATTCTTTCCTTTAACGTTAGCCCATTTCCTACAGCTCTGCATCTCTTTCCTCTCTTGAAGAAAGATTCTTTTACTTTAGGACAAGCTCAGTCGTAAGCTTCATGCTCATAATATACCCTTCACAAATCTGCCTCCTGTTTTTGGTTATTCCATGCAGTTTTTCTCCCTCTTATACATGCATACAACCAGATTTATGTGTTTGTGTGTTGGGGTGGGAGGGAGTGTTTCTACCCCAAAGGAACAGATGTTAATGTTATCAATGCCCAAGTACTATTATGTTCTTAGAAGGGATCATTTTGATCACACATCACAAGATAAAGTCTACCCAAAAGCATTGCTCAGATAAATGGGACCATGACTACATCTGCCCATCTGCAAATAACCAAATTAACCTGGTAAGAGATGGAAAAAAAAGCTGCATTAGCTGAACTACATCATATAATTGTTACCGACTTCGCACTTCTGTAACACGTTTGGGTTGGGAGACCAGAGTGATAGAAACCTCAGTGACAACTGCTAGTTGGCCTTACAATATGGATGATATCAAGGAGATTGGCCTGAGGCTACGTGACTAGTGAGGCCACATGGCTCACTAGCTTGGCTTATAGTGGCTTATGCCAACAACATGATTTATAAAGCAATAAACAGTTAAGACAATAATTCCTTATGAGTGGACACATTCACAGACATCCAGCATCACATAGAAGGCTGTGCCTGAACCATGCACACAAGAGTCCATCTGACAACCAGGATTCAGACATGTTGCACAGTTGGAGTGAGTGTCCTGTACCACCGCATTCTGGTCTGAACTGGGCTGGAGGAAATGCAGCTTTGACTGGTGTCTACGTGTGTGTGTGTGTGCATGCATGTGTGTGTGTTGTAGAATAGGTTTCTTAAAAGGCAAGTTGCTATCCACACGCTACCATCCCTCCCACATGCTAAATACATTTTAGATTATTCATCACCGAGTGTTGTGTTTCCATTCCTGCATCCATCACACCCCAGCCTGGTTCCCCCACAAAATCGTGCTGTCTGAACTGCTGCTTAATCAGATACACCAGACACTTACCTAAGAATTTCTGCATTTAATCTGTAGGTCCAGCTACCACCAACATTAAGGGCAATGACTAAAATTTAACTTCAAGAAATAGAAAATCCATTAGGTCTGAAACTTGTTTTAAGAGGGTTTTTTGGATTCTCTTACATATAATGTTAATGGAGATTTGCTTTGCCAAGAATCCTTCAGAAAGAGACTGTGTAATCGCTATTTATATGAGCAAAGTACTCACAGGTAATTCAACTGTTTTTTAAAAAGCAAGAACACAATACATCCTTATTCATACTCAGTAATGCATTGCAAAATGAGCAGTCCTCATTCACTCTACAGACCATCAACATTACTTAGTTATTGCTCAGACTGTGAAAACCTATCAATATTAAAATGATAAAAATAAATTAAAATACTTAAAATGTTTTCCATAAGTAAAGGGTTGGAGGATTTTTTCAAAGCCTAACATTCACGTGGATGGAAAAGAAGCTTTAATTAAACTGATTAGCCAGGCTGCTGTTGTCAGCTGGAAAAAAAAGCCCAAAGTTTTTCATGCCCAATATCTCCTGGTAGAGAAAAGAGAATAAATTTTCATTTTTTAAAACCTAGAACAGGCATGGGAAATAGTTTACCCGTTTGTTTAACTCTCTTGAAGTATTGAACCTAGCTGAAAATATTTGTCTGACAAAGAACAACAATTCTTAGGGAATGGCTGAGAGAGTTCCATAAAATCTTCCAGAAATCATCCTAAAAGCTTAGAACTTTCTTCCTGTTTAGTTACTTTAGAACTTACTTTCTAGTAATTAACATCCAACTTGCATGAAGATTTTCCTAACACCTGTAACTCTTGAAAGACCAGCTTTTACAATGTGATATATAGAATAATATACTTTTCCTCAAAAAAGTGGACTCAACCATGAAGCATTACATATATATCATTCTTAGAGCTTTAAATAAAACAGTACATCAGGACTCTCTATTTTGTAATTAATATCCAATACATTAAAATATTAGAAGTGACAGTTTCTGCTAAAACATTATGCTCTAGTACTGACACAAAAAAAGACATCCCAAAACTGAGCTAAGAGCTTAAGTGCATGTTTAGTCTCATATGGTACACCACTGCCTGAATCCACTTCAGTGTGGTCTAACCATTCTCCATGGCCTTAATAAGAATTTATATATAGCTATAGACACCTGAATTTCTAGCATCTGGAGCAGAATAGAATAGAATAGATTAGAATATTTCAGTTGGAAGGGACCTACAATGATCATCTAGTCCAACTGTGAATCCCACTTATTATTGTGTTCACTTGAAATTACTTTGTCCTAACTGTGTATGATGGCTTTTTTTTCATTCAAAATTTCCTTCAAAATTCTTGTGTTACTGAATTAATACAGAACCACAGCATTCTCTATCACTAGAGTGGAGATAGATAAGATAGATATCTAGATTTATGTATCTATATCAATTTTATAGTACACTAATAGAGATTCAACAAAGTTTATTCAGAATATTTTACACTTAAAAATGGAAGCAATTCCCTTATCTCAGAAATGCCTATATTAAGGCTAAAATAGCCTACTATTAAGGCTAAAAAGTCAAATTCCCAGTACGTAGTTAGAAAATACAGTTTTAAATTTAATGTCTTATACTGGAAACTCCAGTTTCCAGGAAATTTTCTTCTTCTGATGTAGCTTAAAGCAAGTGCCACAGAGTGCTTAGTTTTGGGGAAAGAGGGCTATATTATAAAGGAAACAACTTTTTACTGTAATCTTGTGGTTTGAATAGTTGAACAAATGTAATTAAATGTATCATAAGATGCAACTAAATTTTAAATTGCATTTATTACATTTAACCTTTAAAACAATTGGAAGTTCTGAACTTCTACATGGTGTTTTCTGGTATTAAGTTTAGAGAGACTCTCTTTAAAAAGCATAGATAGTGGACAGATGCGACAGTCCTTTATTTCATACAAAAAACCAGCATGGAAACTGATGGACTAGACTGGAGTTCTGCACAGAGAAGAAACTATCCATCTAAATAGACCATGGCTGCTCCTTATTGCAGAGCTATAGAAATCAAAGCACTGAACCCTGGTTCTTCTCTGATTACTACCTCTGAAAGTGGAGGACAGACAGCATCTGCCAGACTCATTTTCTGAGAAGTCCACATGGTGCTCAAAAAGAGACTGTTATTTTCCTTGGCTTACTGGGTTGGAGTCCAGAGCAAGCATTAAACAAGACTAACAAGAGGACGCCTGGAGAAAGGTACAGTAGGCCCAGCTGTGAACCATGAATTTCTCTGATGGGCAATAGCTAACTGCTCATTTGTCTGAGTAAATATAACCTTCAGCTGAGCAATTCTCTCTTCCCCCTGTCAGATACTACTGGACAGTTCTAGTTCACTACAGGCATTACTTCAACTTCACACTAGTGTGACAATATTGAAAAGAATGGAAACACACTCGCATAAATTTGCAGTAATGCACTTCTTACGAGCCCTGCAGGAGTTTTGCCCATTGAATTCAGTGACAGCAGGGCCCAAAATACCTATCATAAAATTAAATGTTTATTTTATTTATTTCAGTGGATCTGTTATCTTACCACCCATGGTTTGTCAGGTACCCAAATCTCCCACAAGTACTTCGGCATATCTCCAAAATTCAGTGCCTAAAAAGCAATAATATTTAAATAAAAAAGATGTGTCATTCTTACTACAGTTCTTCAGATAACCCACCTCCCCAGTGGCCCAATATTGGTAATATAGAAAGCAAAATGTGAGCAAATTTCTACTGAAGATAGATAAATAACTTTTTATGAGGGTTCACAAACTTCAGAGGCCATAGCCTAGTGTTACCAAACATATGTGTGGTAACATTTAAAGTGCTACATCAAACGTCAGTTTGGTTTCTGAAGGCTGACTGTATAACATTTTGCTGCAGCCAGGCAACAGATTTTCAGGTGGGTTTTTATTGTTCTGTTTAGTGAACTACCAACTGAAATAGCTGTCTCATAATAAGAAGAAACTTTTTTTTTTAATTTAATGCACTATTAAGCTTTTTATTAAGATATTATTAATCAACCCTGAGACTCTAAAAAGCAAAACCAGCAGATCTTTAAAACTGCAATTAAAGCTGTGTTTAATGTGGGAGCATTAATGGATGTTCATGCTCTGTTACTAACTGCTGAATATAAATAGTGCTATGTACTTCAGGTTCCCTCCTGAGTATAATACTCAGACACCCCAAAATATCATGTCTCTGAGGACTCGAGACATAAGGACTCTGTGTGTACGTGACTGTAAGAGAACTGTGGAAGAAAAGTTCAGTAGGTTACCAAGTTTGCAGAATCTTCAAAATGGCATATTCCTGCAGGAACTGAATTGGTTATCCAATCTGACAGCAGAATAGTACTACAATAATTCTGAACAGTCTAAGCCGGAACAACACATGCATTTGGAAAAGACAGTCAGAAACCCAGGTATCAACCCAGCACCAGGCCTTTGTACTGTTCTGTTTTATTTGAGAAAAGAAAGTTTCCCAGAGAGAGAACATTATATTCAGAGCAATGTTTCTGGAAAATCGGACAATTTCAAATTCATTCTCTGTAGAGTTATGTGCCCAAATTGCAAACATTCTGTGCACCATATTCAGAAAGGACATTAGTATTCTGTACAGAATAGTTTATCTGTTCCTTTACCATCGTATAGTGAGCAAAATAATCAGAAAACTTTACATCAAATAGTACTTTTACTCGCAATGGAAAACACATGTCTCTTCCAAAGTACTCCCAACAGGTACCTCAGATATCTCACATAAGTTCTGTGTTCTTGGAGAATTATATCACAGTTCTGAAAGCTTTTTCAAGAAACCCCTTGAAAGCAGAAAGTCATCTTAAGTATTTTTATCTACCAAAAATATTCTCCTCTGATATCTGAAGTCATAATTCCAACTAATTTCAGGAAGTCCCTTCTTTGTCATCTAAAATTTCATTTGAAAGAAAACCAAACCCAAAATGCTTTACAAAAGCAGAAATGCTATTTGGTCTTACACTCTGAATCAAAAGGCACTTACAAAACCCATGGAGATTAATAAGTATAGCTTAACAGAAACGTAAAAGCCACTGAGAATGCCTCATTTTAAAATCTGCATGTATCTCCTCTGATATTTTACATATGATTGTTTCCCTCATTTACATGAGTACAAATGAACAGCAATTCACCCAAAGGCAACAGAATTAAACTGCTAAAAAAGCAGAGAAGGAGTCCCTGTGGATCAAGCTCTCTTTTTAGAATGTATATTCCACAGTTTTATCCACTTTGATAAAGTGATGAGTTTCTGAAGGCACTCTATGTGCCATATTAGCAAATACCTTCTTACTTGTTAGAAAGTCACCTTTACAGAAATAAGTCACCTTTGCAGAAATAATAAGTATTGTTTCCTGAAAATAATTGGAAAGGAATCACAAGAGTAATTTCAATAACAACAAATAATGAATGCTTCCCCCATCCCCTTTGCTAGTTGAAAGCTTAGTGAGACCATCAAAATAAAACAGGAATGAGCAGGAATAAAATCTCATTCATATAACAATTGTAGATTGAAAAGACAAATGTGTGGCATCATTAAATAGGATGCCTTTTTTCTACATAGCTACTTTCTCAAAAAGCAGACTACTGCTACATCCAAAGTCAAATATGTCTTTCTCACCCTTGCTTTTGGGAATCGTTAAGATCATTATGTATTACAGAGCCAGCAAAGAGAACCAGGGAAGCAACAGCTTTGCAACAGCTTCTCTGGCTCCCCATCCTTCTACAGCTTCCCTGTGCCCACCAGCACATGGTAGAAAGCTGTAAAGAACGTTGCTCCTGCTGTCAGTCTTACAACTGGTGGCAATTCCAACTGGAATTAAAATTGGACCATACTCTTCACCTAAATAAATTACAGCTAGAGGCTGAGGGAAAGAAGGTTTTGATGGGGGGGGGGGGCAGAGAGAAAAAAAAGTAGCTGTTTGCAAACAGTAACATGAAACATATTTTTAAATATTACAAAGAATGGTTTGAAGTTCTAACAGGAGATGAGTCCCTTGTCCCTGAGGTCAGTGTAGAAAGTACTTCTATCAGTTGATGACTTAAATTCATGATTCCTGAAATGGCTCATGACTGCCATACATTTCAAATCCAGGGCTGGATTCAAGAGGTCTTAAGTATACATAGTTTCTTCCCTAAAAGGTGTTCAAAAGTCAACATAATTTATGGTATCATAAAACATGCAGTATTTGTTTCTGTAAAATTTAGTACAGTTTCCTCTTTTTCTTTCCAACTATTCCTCTATTTCATGAGCTGATGTCTGCAAAATCCTTCAACCAAAATGCACACTGGCTTTTTATTTCATTTATCATCCAACATTTACAAACAAAAACGTTGTGGGAATATCTTGAGCTAAACAGTTTGGATGGAGGAGGGAAATGACAAAGTCAGCAACATAGATGAGATTGCAATCCAACAGCAAGGAAGATAACACAGAAAAAACTTGCCAATTGCTTTTTCCCAATAAAATGAACAGATAGAACCACAGCCCTCTAAGAGTAATGAAAACAACTTACTGTGTCATCATTTTATGCAAGAAAGGGAGAGAGAAGATTAGCCTAAAACTCCTACAATAATATGGATTTTTTCAGCTGACAAAAGCAATACTATATAAAATCTTTTCTGTGCTTTATTTCTAATTACCATCTATCCTTTAATGAACAAGAAAGTACTTGATCTTGAAAGTCCTTGTGCAGTCAAAACTCCCACTAAAATTAATGGGATGTTTTTTCCAGCCTAAGAGCTCTGAGATCAGTCCTCAAACTTAGCTCTTTCTAAGCTTCTTCCATTAATCAAACTTCTTAGTTTTTCCCTCTCCTTTTCCATTAGGATCATATATTAAAAAATATAGACAGCAGAAATCATCACCTTGTCTGAGAAAGCCTGCTGTACATTGCTGTCCTCAAAAGTTTAGCTCAATTTCACAAGTAAAACCCTGATTGTGAGGTACCTTGGTTACCTGGACACCGAATACTTAATTTTGACCTCTTCAAACAGTTTGTACAGATGTTTTTGCACAGTGTCTGTGGAAGTTAAGCTGTCTGAATTACAAAACTGAAATGTGTGTGCTTAAACTTTCTAATCAGGCAAACCTCTCTGAAACAAATGGACCAAAACATAAGGGCCTCTGAACAGCCTCGTCTCTCACTCCCAGCAAATAAAGAGTCAAGGGACTGAGGTTCAATGATCATTTCTCCTATCTAGCCTCACACAACCTGCAACGTATGTCTGACATTTCAGTGCCTAAAAGGCAAAAAATTAAATCCTTATTTGTATGCCTCAATAAATCACTTCAATTTGCAGACTGTTGGTCACTCATTTCAGGAAAATGACAATTCTTATACAGTTTTAAAAAAAAAGCAAGAAATTTCTGTATGCAAAAGAATTTACTGTCTTTTTCGCTGTAATAGAGTAGCATCGTTACCCCAGCGTAATTCTCTTTTTTTTCCCACTGAAATAGTATAGGAGGCTCTTGCACAGAAATTAAAATAAAATACACTGTAACCTATCAAATTAGGTAGTACTAACAACAGTGTCCTAAGAAAAAATATGAGACTTGTTTATGGTTGATCATTAATAGGCCTTAGCAAGGATAATTTCCTTTGTTCATTTTTACACAACAGCACAGTAGTGTATATATAAGAAAGAACTGACAGGAGAGCACAGCATTTAATTGCTCATTTAAAGAGCCTGTGAGAGGTTGTATTGTACCAGCATACAGTCTAGAAATGATACAGTTCTGAATGGATTCTTACATAGGATTATACCTTCCTGTGAAGATGCTGCAATATCTGTGAAGATTCTGTAACGTTGCCTTCATTTATGAAGAATTCAAACATAATGAACTACTGATCTTCTACTTACAGTGAAGAAATAAAAGATCCAGCAGATGACAGAAAGAAGGAGAAATAAGGGTGATGGGCTGAGTTGCACTTTGACACATTAATACACACACAAAATACTTCCACAATAAATATTCAATTGAAGAAGTAGCACCAGATAAGTCCTTGTCAACTCACTGGTTTCTCTTCTTTGCCAGCTAGCATGGTTTAAATTGACTTCAGCATTCTTTTGCCTACAGCTTGCCTTTATTTTTAAATGCTTTAATTTACAGGACTTGAAAACACATAGGAAAATATTAAATAAATAATACCTACTGGTGATGGTTGCTCATCATGGAAGAGGAAAAAAACACTAGAAAGTAAAAGCAGCAACTACATCAGTTACAGAGATAAGCAATTTTGCTTGTTTTCAAAAACAAAACCAACAAAAAAAACCCACATAGGCACAGTCACTTTCTAAAGGATGAAGTAAAACCTTAAAAGGCAAATTGTAATTTATTAAAAAGAATGAAACTAAGAATATAATGTCAGTGTTAGAACTGAAAGGTTCACAAGACATGCAATTATTTTCCTGTGTGAGCAATTAAGTACATTTTTAGAAAGACAAATGAATATTTTGTTAGATAAAGAAACCAAGTACATTTTTCACTGCTTTTTTTTTTTTTTTTAAACCTACTCTAGAATCTACCTGTACTGATGTTAGCAGTGAATAGAGAACACAGAAAATCTAGTAAGAGAAATGTCTTGGAGATCACAGAGAAATTCTACCCCATCAGAAGAAAGCAAAAAAAGACTTCATAATTCAATTTCTATTCTCAAAGCATGTGCTTTCCCCCATGCAAACCCTGTACTTGCAAGATAATACTCTACGCTATTAAAATTGTACTGTTAGAATCATGCCTCTTAGTCACCATTGCCTCATGGACCTATATTCCCTGCCTTTGTCCTAGACTCCTTTGTTAAATAAATCTCTGGTACTTGTCTAGTAACTGTCAAAATGAGATGTAAAGAGGAACTAACACTGCAAAGACAGTGCAAACATAACAGTAAGTTCACCTTTTATATTCTACGGTCAATTCATTGCTCTCATCTATTTATTGTCTATGTAATGTCTAATTAATGCTGATCTCCTGATGTGAGACCATTTGACAGGTATAAAACTTTATCACATGTAAGGTACTGAATATATGATTTCAACAGAAGACTGCTTATTTTGAACACAGAGATCTAGATGCAATCCACACAAAGACAACATAATCCAATTATTAACTAAAACCCTCTTGATATTTCTAGTACAGTACAATTCTTTATGGCTGAAATGGATCTGGACTGACTGTTAATGATGACAGTTTATAACTGGTTTCAACCATAAAAGATTATATTATCATCCTGCAAATACCAATTTATTGTGGTTTTTTGCTTCTTCAGTGTTGCCTAAAATTACGATCTGTGACGTCTTCCATCCTCATCCCAAGGGCAAAGGAAAGGCATGGTCATATAAGACAAAGAATAATGTATGGCTCTTGAGAAACAGACGACCACTATTTAGGTTTGTGTGGATTACTCCTACATTAAATAAATTGGTGGTTTCAATTTAACTCAAAGTAGATGTGATTTATCTATGAAAAACCACAAGTAGACTACTTATTGGTAACTCTAAGGTTAAAAAGGTCAAAGATTCAAACCACTACCTGACCAACAGTGACTGGGTCTTTACACTCCTGTTCATTGCATTGCACCTGTTCAGTGGATACACTGTGCCAAAAGTGGATGATAAAGTTCTATAGACCACCTCTTGTGACTGTGAAACTCGTCAGGTGAAACTACAGAAGGGTCAATTAGATGAAAGCACAGAAACATCCAGGGGAGAGATTTTTTCAGTAGCTGCAGCATTAAGTTAGCAAATTGTATGCAATGGGAAAAAGAAAAAAGAACACACTTTTGTAATCTCCAAATATTTCTAAATGCTAAGTGACTGTATGCTAAAGGAAAAAAAAAAGAAGTTAAATAGAATCTCTCTTTAAAAGCAATAAAATATCTCTCTCATTTTCTCTTTCTCTCAGAGGCAGCACATTATGTTGCAAAGGACAATCCTTTACACCTCAGAAGAGGACTCTAGTCTGGTGGGAAGACTCTTTAGTGATGCGAAGCTACATTTTACTAAAATCCCAAAGGTAGATGTGATTCAGCTTTGAAATTGGTACTATGATTCAATGTACTAATTTTTTCCCAATTTAATGCTTTGACTCCAGTCCTGTGAATTCTATAAGCTCAAATCCATGCTGGGAATAAACATACACAACACACTGAGACTTTCTGATAATGATTTGCATAGGTAGCACGGCAATTCTCTGTTATAAAGTGAACAAATTATGAAGGAAGCAGCAGTCTTCTGGTTGAGGGGAGGGGTACAGGTAATTATTGTTGCCATTCAAAGAAAATAAGTGTAAACTTCTGACAATAGTCAGAAAAAAATCATAAGGAGTTTATTGTGATCAGTATATTTTTCTCACTATAAAGAATAGTGATAAAGTAATCCTAATGAAGACCATCAGGATATCAAAGAAACAAAGCAATGCTTGAAAGAAACTTCAGAAGTTACCCTGATTACAATGCCTAGGATATGATTGACTGAGCCCACTGTTAGTAACTTTTCCCTTTCACAAACTGAAAAAAATATTTTGTCAAGATTTACATAAAGAACCTACATCATTACATTTTTATTCAATTATTCATATACCTTGTTTCTAGTATGTCTGATCTTATTTTCTCTTCTGTCTGCATGTCACAAATTTTATCCCAGTTCTTACAGAGGTGTTAATATTAGAAGGAGAAGAAGGGGTTGCACTGAGGTTTAACCCATTACATACTTAGTACTACAATTAACACAGCTGCATGCCTAGTCAGTCAAAGGTTGATTCATACCCTAAAATACCTTAACTGATCTGTATTGATCCCATTGTCATCCATTATCACCATATTAAGAAAAAAAGAAATGACATCTTCCCTATTGTGCTTCTTCATAAACATTACTACCTTTTTAAATAAACAATATAGTCTTCAATATCTTTAAAATTTTTCTAATTCTATAAAAGTCAAGCTTAAAGTGAAAACAGAAGTCAATAAATAAATGTTGTCTTTGCAGTAATTTTGATAGCAATGATGTTCCAGTCATGTTGAAGAACAAGATAAAAAACATTTTTCAACAAGATAATGCCAAACTGAACTCAAAGGTCTAAAATTTTGTCTTGTTATACCATCCCACACTAATCCTGACATTGCCAGCAGTTGATTTGTATCAGTGAGTATTACAATATAATGTAATTAGCAATGGTAATATTATCACAAATAGTATATACAGCCCTGCTGTACTGCCTTTGAATTAGTTTTGTAAGCATGTTAATAACATACCATCAAGCATCAATACAAATCCTTGACAGCTTTTTGAAAAAAATTATGCATGTCTAAGCAATTTTCTCATACACAGGTTTTCTATAGAAAACATGTTGTCACTATTCCATTAGCTCAAAATGGAGTGTATGCATAAAAGAATTTCTGCTAAAGACTGACTGCTAGCCAGGAAAGCATATGTTCAATAGTTTGTATTTATTGCTGGCTGGGATAGGGTTGTAGGTACCACAGCATTGGATGAATTTCTTCTTTAAAACATGTCTAGCAGTGCAGCGAATGCTTTCATTTTCAAAGGAGGAACCCTTTGAACGGCACAAAACCTCATTTTGACAGTATTTCAACAGGGACTGTTGGAATGAAAACAGAGTAGATTAATCAATACATCAGGCAGACATCTTAGGTCTGATCCAAAGTCTCTGAAGTCCACCACAATTTGGATGCTGTCCTAAACTAGTCACCTTCTTGAAACCATTAAAAAACAATATACACACCCCCAAAAAACCCACCAAAACCAAACACAAAATGAAATTCATATATTTTTGCTGCATATCCTACCATATTTTGAGGGTGCCCAACTCCCTACAGTCAAATGCTACATTATTGGCAAAGGTAGAAATACGGTTTGTAAGTCAGTTTTCCAACTTGTATTATGCTGATCTGCCTTCTGGAAGTGCCGCTCCTTTTACCGTAGATGGAGCCCAGCATAGTTGTTTGAACTTCGGTGTCTATCATTTTGCTGTCGAAAAGTTCAGCAAGAGGAATCTAATAATCAATGTTCAAAGATATTGTCCATACCATCAGACAGGTGGCTGATCTGATTCACTTTCCATTTGGCACAGAACTATTAGCTTAATAAGACATTCAGAATGCCAATAGCTATCCTTAACATTAGGACACGATGCATACGAGGTTAGAGAAAAGTCTGTTTTGTCAGGTTAAATTATACAGAGTTGGAAAACAGATTTTTCTCTAATCTCATTTTTCAAGAAACAGTGAACCCATTTTAACCCAGTGGTCTTCAAAAGTTTTTATGTCTATAGCCAATATCTTTCATCCGATATATCAGTCCAAATTTTTACAGTTTGGTTACTGAAAGCAAATACACAACGGAAGTGTGAGTTTGGGTTTTTCTGGGGGTGTGTGTTGGGTAGTTGTTATTGTTGTCGTGGTTTCTGGGGTTTTTTTGAAAGCACACACAATTTTAACTACAGCTATTATTGATGGAAATTTACATTCACAGGTATACTCACACAGTTTCTCTGAAGGAAATTTCACGTTATGTGACTGTATGAAATATTTTCTGTTTCCACGTATCAATACCTTCACAATCATTGTACTGAAATCATAATCTTGAGTAACAAAAGTCACCACTTCTGACTTCTAAATTTTACCTCTTCCTTGGGAAACCAAGAAAACGGAAAAGATGTGTCAGCCATCCTAAACAGAATCCTCCCCTTGACCCTCAGATAAGTTATCTTGCCCTTACATAGATGCATCAGTCATCTGTTTCTACTTCTAGGCCTGAGTTGAAATTTTACTGCTGCTTGCCCTGTTTTGATTTAATTTAACATTTTTACATTTTAAGTGGCTGATGTTTAACAATTAGTAATACTATGCTAAAATAAGCAACAATTTTAATCCTTGAATTTAGGGTCATCATGAAGTCATCCCTCCTGTAGTGAGGGATTCCATGTAGAGAAGAGGAAAAACTCCTTTAAGATCCCCACCATCTAAGGATTGCTTAGACTGTAAAAATTGCAGATCTATTACAGCTTTCATTTCTATGGCAGCTGGCATGAAAATACAGAGAAATAAGATATGACTCTGCCTTTCCCTCTCTTTGCCTAAGACAATCATATAGAACTAGGACTGACCAGGATGATACTGTTCTGTGACTCAGTTTCAGTTTAAGCAGCCAAGATGAGCATCTTCATTAAGCTACTGACAAAATATAAAAATCATTCACTCAATTAGTCTATTATATTAACAACTTTAAAAAATATCAGTTGTGCAAGTTTTATATTACATTGACATTTAGTGTCCTATTGCTAATCCAGTATTCTCTGATGTGATACAGAATCCTCTGATGTAATATAGCAGCTGATAACACACGAACATAATTAAAGCTTTTATTAACTCTGAAATCCAACATAACTTTTTCATTATTTTCATAAAATTCAATATTATCCTAAGAAAATATTAGCACACCAAAGAATTTAGAATCCATTTTACCATGATAATTACTTATGTCAGATTTTGCAAAGGTAGATTGCAGTTAGTGCTCTGATACAGCTCCTATGTTTAATTACACAGAATCTTCTAAATTCTGGATTTAGGAAAATAAAATAATTTTTAAAACCCTCAACTTAAAATACAAATGATCAGTTTAGTGCCAAAAGAAAATAATTTTATGAAGTCTGAAAGAAACTGTGAAAATCATATTAGAAGTTAAAGACAGGGAAGGGAAAAACTTTTGATTGCATACATTTTGCCTAGTATGTTTTACTAAAAAGCATTTGCTGCAGTAGTATTGCACAAAGTTCTTAAAATTAATTATATGGCTCATGCAACTAATTGTTTTTACTCCCCAAACAAATTCTAATCACCAAATGTATCACAAATCTTTTTACCCCATATAGCTTTTATTTGAAGTATTATATAAAGCAGGTCACCCTATGTTCTCTCTCTTTTGTATACATATATTACTTATTTATTTGTATTTGGATAAGTAGGAGGAAGAAGTCAAATTCCTGGCCTCTATTTGATTGGGGATTGGAGGAAAACCTCAATAGTTGAAAGCAAAAGACTTTAAAAATTGAGCTAAAGATCCACATTAAGCTGCCTGAGACTTTAAAATCCTCTATGAAGATTAGGTACTAAAGAGGAAGACCCTCTCACCTTTAAAATTTTCTAATGTGGTTTTATAACCCAACATCACTTATTTACTACTTCAGCATTAAATTAAATAATCTATAGTAAGTACTAGGATCCTAATTACCACAGAGGTAGTCAGACTTTTTCAGAAGTTCAGAAATCAGAACTGCCTAGCTTCCAGGTCCAGGCATGTACAACATAGCAGGGTGCCATGACTAAGACAACCCCATTTCATCACATTTCTGCCTGACAGACAGTAACCCCAAGTAGAAAGGGGGGGAAAAAAAAAAAGAAAACAAAAACCCAAACAGCCATAAATATTTCAATGTGCCATGTGACAGGTAGTGGGTCGTTGGATCTGATGACCTCCAGAGGTACAGCCATACTGGTTCAGCTCAAGGACCTGCCTGGCTCAGTATCCTCTCTCCAACCATCTTGACAACTTTTGTGAAATGACCACAATACAAACTCAAGAACACTCAGTGATCTGGATCTACAGTGGATTTATTCCTTCACAGGTCTAAAATAAATGTGCAATTTCTTGTGTGCATACATTATTCAGCATCGGTCATTGTTCTAGAGAAAAAAAGAACAGGCAGTTATTTATTTCAGAAAACAGACTGCAAACCAAAACTGACAACAAACAATTCATGCTGGCCCTAGGAAAAGCAAGAAATAAGCAAGCATCCCTCAAGATTTCTGCCAGCTTCTGATTATTTGAAAATCAGCCCGGTAGCTATTTAGAAACCCACAACTTTCCTCAATATTTCATACTTATTCAGGATAATTTCTTCAACAACTGATAAAACTGATTACAAGAGTAGAAAGAAATAAGCTAAAGCTGAACTGGCCGATGCAGGCATGTGTGAGGCTTTAGGGTATGTTTTTGATTTTTCTGTTTCTAATTCTGTCTTTAATAATGGCTACTACTTAGTGACTCAAACTTCACATATTTTGGACTCTTCAGTATTACTTTTTAAACATCTAGTAACAGAAAAAAAACCCAAACAAACCACAATTTTAAGAAGTCCAGCTGATACAAATAGTAGAAACATATTAATTTAATATTCTGTCCATGCAGCGATATTCTTACCATTACAGAGTTCAACAGAAAGATGCTTCAGAATGTCTTTAGCTCAAAACACTACATTTCCCACTGTGTCTCCCATGACAACCAGGCTCCTCTGCAAACAAACTGTACCACCAGAAGGCATCAAGAGTAGTAGAAAGAATTTCCATTCTTCCTTCTGTTGACTTCACCAGAAAACTTGAGCTTCAGCACTTTCAGAACTAAAAGCAAAATCTTACTTAGTTTTTTCTTGAAAACTCCTACATAGGAATAAATCAAGAATTGCATCAGCATACATTGGTAAATATAAAGAAAACCAAACCTGACTACCTAATTCACTTGTTCTAATAGAAATCTTCAGATATCACTAAAATAAAAAATGCAAGTAACAGAGCAGGGTACAAGGGCAGATATCAACAGAATTAAGCAGTTGCCATTCACTAAACTCCAGAGTTTAGCAAACATTCACAAACCCCAGCCAAAGCTTTTTTAAGAGAATTTTTTCACTCTGTAAACTTTCATCAAGGTTTATGTGATCTCGGACTGCGCTGCCACCAGAAAGACAGCCTTCACTTTCTTCTCTTTTGCTGGGCACATCCTTTGCTATGTCAATACTTAAATCACGTAGCTCACCAGTTATGTCAGTTCCTTGAACTGACTAAAAACTAGACCTGCCTCCCCAAATTATTATTTTTCCCAGAACAGCTGAACAATCACTAGTGCTGACACAAGAGAGGTGGCAGGAACAGACAGCTGGAGGCAGGGAAAAGAGCACGACTTGCCTTTTTGGCAGTAGTGTGGTCAAAACTGATGCTGAGAGATCAAAGAGAAAGCTAGAATATTATATGACAGGAGCTGTATCTCATTCTGTATTCTTCTCCTGAACTGGAAGAGCATGAGATGAACATGAATTCCCATTAGAACTAGCTTTATTATACAGCCAGCTAACACCAGTACTTTTTCACTATCTGGAACAATGATCTGATGATTTATGGTATTGCAAGCGAGGCTATCATTCCACAAGGGGCACATTGAGCAGGATCTTGACTTTTTAAAACTTAGGAAAACAAGTTCTTTAAAAGAACAAGTGGTCACAGAACCAGAGGATTTGGTCAGGAGCACCTGCCAAAGTAGTCACTTTGCTGTTCCCTTGGGAGCTATTAGAGAAAAGGTTCATTAGACATCTACCACAATAAAGCCCATAAAAGGTACCTATATTGCATTTAAAGAAGGAAAGAGAGACAAAACAAAGTGCTCATAGTAAACTATAACTGCTTGCTCTTTAGGTCTACCAGATGACTTCTAATTTCACATTTAGGTCTACCAGATGACTTCTAATTTCACATTAATGGGAGAGAATTTGTAAAAAATAAAATGAAAATATGTCTCTATGAAGAAAATGGATAAGCCATTTAACACTAATCCTGATTCAAACAAAACATGGCAAAGAACCTTCAAGGATAAAACATAATGATTTTTCCTATCAGTCGTCCACCCCTGACAATTATTGGAAGTGTACTAGAAAATTTACTTAACTGAAACACTGCAGATTTAAACTGTTTGCCTTGAATATTTACTGAACAATATCAATAACCACTTCTTCAAATAAGTGCGTGGACTTGGAGACATACTGTGGTCTTTCTTTCCAGAAAGATTAATTTGCAACAAAACAATCTTACAACTGAACTTTCAGGGTAAGTACATTTCTATAAATCTTATAAAATTTGCACCTGAAAACTGCAGTCAAAACTTCTGATTTAGACCTTTCTTTTAAATCTTTTTTTTTTTTTAATGAAAAACTTAGATTGTACAATACCAGTACTAGGGATTATTTAGATGAAGATCCAAAACCTGATACTTTTCCAGATGTATTTCAATCTCAGTTAGCCATTGTCCCTAATTCAGTGTCAGCCTTATTATCTACACAGTTATTAATCTGTTGTCTTCATAAATGCCATAATGACAAACATTGACTATACCCTAGAAACATTAATGTACACTCAAATAATAAATATATCTGAAAAATAAACCATTTAAAGAATGTTTTCACATTTCTAGAAACCTGCACAGATTAACTCAATGAAAATAAGCTTTTGGCTTTTCTTGTCAAAGGTAGGTCCTCAGAACAGGGATAAGAAGAGGGGAGCCAGAACATCAGGAGCAGCCTGTGAAGTTAAATTCATTACCTACAAAATTCATACATCAGCAGTTATGCCTAAACATTGTGTAAACTATGTATGTGTTGCCATTCTAAAAGTAACTTTCCAACCACTGGAAAAGGCAGTATTTTCAACGACTGAAAAAGGCAGTATGGATGTAAATAGAGTCCCTGTTTTATTTTTAAATCCAACATACTGCTTATCTTAAGACATTTCACAGTGTCAAGGCCCTAAAGCATTCACTTCGTACTGAGGTTTCTTTTACTGTGTGAGATCTGAGCTAAATTAAACTCCACCATTTGATGAGCTGCACCTATCTGATCTTAGAGCTTCTGCTGTACAAATGCCCAATTCCCTTGCTCTGATCCCTTCTCTTACTGAAACAGATCCAGTAATCTCTGTCGTACACTGCAACTAGCCTCAAAGGAGAAAGTATTTTCTATGGCAGTTCTAGGGAGACTGACACGATTGTTAGACATTACTAAGCCCTCAGATATTCAATCTCTTCCAAGTCAGTGAATTTAAAAAGAGTGCCTTGTAGCACAGGGTTCACTGTTTGATATTTTGCACTTGAATGTGTGCCAACTCACCTTTCAGCCCCATTGGTTATTAAGGTAAAAATATTTGTATGGTATTTGTTCATTTTTCTGAAATGGGAAGGTTATTTCTCTGAGTTAAACAACCTTCCCACATTGATACGGCAGGAAGGTCTAGCATTCCTTTCAATTAAAATGCTGTGGTTTTCAAACTGAGTGAGAAATTTGATAATGTAGAGAGCACATGTAAAGCCTGTGGCTTGCAAATGACTGAGAACTTGCAATCCATCATCTAAAACAAAACCCATAAGAACTGTCCTAGCATGAAAGATATCTTTCCCAGAACTATTATCCATTGGCATCCTGCACCATTTCACACTGCTACACTGAGAAAATATGAAAGTATTCCCGAACTGTTGAGAGAATACAAATGCATTTAGTCTTTGATTAATTGCATTAAAACCACTAATGTGAAACCGCTACACAGAGAAGTGGGTGACTAGGACACTTTTTTCCTCTTTTATTTTTGTCTTGTTATAAAAATGTCACTTTTCACTTTTAGGAAAGATGCCAGCAATGCTGAAACACCCTGAAAATGTCCAAGTGTTGGCCAGAATGAAAGCTTTGCCACGACTGGCAAGGGTTCCTATAAAGGATATTTGGGTTGGGGAGGGGCAAAGGAAGGATGAAATGATGACATTTTCAGGGTGATTTTTTATTGATAGTATTATGCACTAAATTTCTTCTAATAGTTTTGGGTTCTAACCTTTCCTATGCCCCCAGTTTATCAATTCCCTTCTTGTCCCAGTGAAATTAACCTATTTTTCAGGTTTTAGTTTCTCTTCATATTATATTCTGTCTCTTCAGACGTCTTGGAAATCTACTTATTGCACCTATGCCAGACACATAAAATCTTACTGTCTTGCAAATCAATCAATTATATTTTGCTAGCAGTGACAACAGCAACCCAGAGTGAGTAATGTCTAAACCAAAATCAGCACCTTGAGTTTGATCTGTGCACACTGGATTATTGAACTTTAACAACCAACTAAGAGAATTTAAGAAAATATTAACATCTGTGTCCATTTCATTAAATTTGTATGGATGACATTCATCTGGTTTCTGGCCATACCTATATTGTGGGCCATTTGCAACTGGAGGAGTCCTGCAGTCTGTCTATATTTTCAGTTAAAGAGAAGCAAGCACCTACCATAGATGAGATGGTAAAAGTCCTGATGGTAGAAGTCCTTTATTTGCCCTGTAACTATAAATGCAGATGTCCGTACTTGAACAGAAATGAGAGGCAAAAAAAAAGCAGGTTTGAGAGCGTTTACAAAATTCCTCATTGCAAACCAAAACAAACTTTGCAAAGCCATTGAAAAGAGACAATTTACCAGAAACTATCAACTGTGTTAATCAAATTTTACATATGATAATGCAATGCTTGGTGATCTACACTTCAGGCAACATCATTGAAAGGGTTCAAAGTTGAGATGTGAAAGTGTCTTAAATCAGATTTTTCTGAGAAATGTTCAGAATTAGAAGTGTATTTTTTAAATGTACTGCCATATGTTTGCATATCTGTGAGGCAAAAGATGTAATTTGTAGCATATGTGTCCTAGCAAATTATTAATTGTAATGGGGTAGGGGAAAGAGTACACTGCAGACTACTTCAGGCTAACCAACTCTGCCTGTCATTTGACTGACTCGGAAAATAATAAGAAAAAAATAGGAGAGTGTAAAAATTGAATTTTCAGGAGTTATATATGATTTCAGAACAATGACCTAGTAGTCCAAGCCATTTGATCTATTAACAGTGTTTGGGTTACTGCAGAACCTTGAGGTCTCAGCCTAGGCTAAAATTCCAAGGCTACAAGCAGGGTGACAACAGACAACAGCCTTGAGGGGGAGGGGGAAAGAAAGAGAGATGAAAGAAAAGTGGTATAACAGAAGAAGAACCTATACATGAAGAAATCACATGAATTACATGATTTTTGCATGCAAAACTATGTTGTAAAGCCAGTTTCTGGAATCCAGAACTTTAGCCAAAATACCATTCAATATAACAGTTTTGTTATGAAAAATGGATTGCTAAAATCAAATTACCTAAACACACAAAAAAAATCAGTTGTATCAAATCAAAAAGAAAAAACAAAGTTATGACATAATTAACGGGCAAGAAATGATGTATTATTCACGCCAAAAGAAAAACTTACAAAAGCTTATGGACAATGTTGGCAAACTGGATGTATCCAAATCCATAACACCTGACAAGATTCTCCTGAGAATGCTGTAATGGCTGGCTGATGTGACTATAGTCCACTGTCTGTAACTTGCATGGCAATTAGATGAGGTCCCTGATGGCTATAAAAAGGCTATCATTACATTCATCCTTAAAAAGGCAAGAAAAATGACCCAGAGGATAATGATATGAGCCTCAGATAGGTCCCTGACCTATAGAAATATCATGGGATATGTCTCCCTGGAATCCTTTTTCAAGTACACGAGGACAAGAAAGTAATCAGGAATGTGCAACATGGATTTACCAATAGTAAGTCATGGTTGATCAACCTGATACCTGTGATGAAATGACTGGCTGCAAAGAGCAATGGATGTAGTATATCTTGACTTTAGTAAGGCTGTAGATGTTACATCCCACATTTTCTTCATATGAAGGCTGAAGAGGCATGGGCTAGAAAAAAGGATTGTTAGGTGGGATGAAAGTTGGTTGCATTGCCGTGAAACCAAAGGCTGGACATCTGGCTAACAGGCAGTAATAAGCAGAGTACCCCAGTGGTTGATATGGGGTCTCCTACTGTTCAATAGTTTAATTTACAAACTGGACTATGATACAGACTACACCCTCAACAAGTTTGAAGATGGGCAACTGCTTGACACAACAAACGGAAGAGACTTGATGCAGAAGGACCTGGATAAACTTGATTAGACCAACAGAAAACTTATGAGACTCAATAAGGAAAAATGTGAAGTTCTAAGAAATAATTCCATGCAGACTGGAAGGTTGTTGGCTCAATAACAGCCCTGCTAAAAGGGGTCTGAATTTTATGGCTAATGTCAGGTCGGATGTGCCTCTCATTGCAAATAAGGCAAGCTGCATACATTAGGAGCACTGTAGCTACAAGTTACTATCCCACTTCACTCAGTATTGTTGAGAATGCATGAGGAGGGATATTGAAAAACTCAAGAGATTGCATCAGGTAATGTCAAGACTAGTGTATTATTATTACTATACTATACATTTATATATTATTATTACTACACTTTTTTAAAAGGTGATTATTTAGAAAAGGTAAAAATAGGTACTGATCTTCAATCAATGCTGTATGACAGATGGATGGTAGCCTTATTTTAAGTCATGTTCCAGGGCCAAGGAACATGCTTTTTGTGGCTATATGGCCTCTCTCACCATCTAACAACAGTACCAGTATTTTACACTACTATTTTAGAAACTCCAGCACATGGATGCATAAGGATACATAGGTGGTAACTGAAAATACCACATAACCATACCAACAAGAGGCTTGTAGTTCATATACCATAATTTGCATCTCCACAGGATTTTTTGGGTAGAAGGAGATTGAAGGCAAGGGGGTGCAGAAGTGGAGCAGAATTATTACTAAATCCATGAAGGCTGACAACACCTGGTTTAGGACTTATGACCTAAAAATAGTTATTTTAATATAGAAATGAGTGTTGCATAGACACAGAGAGAGAGAGGCCAACATGTCCCAAATTTTCAGATAAAATATGGCTGGTTGACAGCCTGCAATATGATGATTTGGTTTGCCACTACCTACTGTACTTTGTTTCCATAACTTCATATTTCTTTTTCACAACTCAAAGATCTTTCATTGGAAGTGAATAAAAACAGCATTTGGAGAGGCAAAATAGCTTCATTTGTCTAATGCTGTATCGTTCCATGAAATAATACTTCTTTATAACTCATCAAATGATATTGATGAGAGTAGCAATGAACAGAGGGACAAATTAGCAATGATATTTGCCAGGTAGCTTTAAATATTTAAAAATGGCATATGGAAAATTATATCACTACAAAGCAATACAAATAGGGGAAACTGAAATTGTCTTCAAACATCTAATTATAGTTGTTTATTTAAAAATGTATAGTTATTAGAATGGTAACATCAGTAATACAGAACAAAAGTTGTTAAGAAAACAGAAGGAAACATAAGATAATAATGAGAAATTCATGCAATTGCAGATACATTTAGATGCCTTGGTTTGAAGACCATTCAGTGCAAATAAAAACAAACAAGTTCTGAGACCAAAGGCACAGCAGAGGCATGTGGAAATTGAAAAGATGCTTTGGATTGCACAACATCAGGAGGTGTACAATTCATGATGTGCATGAGATGATTTCTTGGGGAGTTTTGGCATACCAGAAAAGAATTCTTCCACTGTGTTCACTTGAAGAGCTGAGAATGGGACAACTAGCACAGCTGCCTATAAAAAGCTTTTGCTTTCTGAAAGTCACACAGAAGACCATCACTTATGACAGCAATAGGCTTGGAATATTTGTAGGAATTGTGAAACTACTGAACTGTCACATAATGCTGTCATGCAACAGATTTAATTTGCCTTTGTGAAAATTACAGAAATAACAGAAAGGAGAAATGAATGTTAGGCTAGTATATTAATAAAACAAAAAGAAAGAAATGAGGACAGGAGAGTTTAGGAAGAGGTTGAATGAATAATAAAGATCATGCTAGTCTGAGGCAAACTTAGGGTTTTCACATCTCAGAATGTGAAACTATTTTCTCATGTAAAGTTTATTTTCTTAAATATTCTTGAACCAAATAATTGTTTTCAGTTTCTTAAGAATTTTCTCATTTAAAAAATAGTACTTATTTTTTAATTTGTTATTTTCTGTATTTCTAAGAGTAGCTTTATATATGTCAAGAGTTCAACACAAGATAGTGAACACACAAGCCTTCATCTGTATCTTAACTGAAAATAATTCCAGTAAAATCAAAGGACATATGGAATAAAGATCTTATCTGGCTCTGAATCAAGACTAACAAAGAAATTATTAAATCGGGTTACAGAATTTTTCATTTTGCCCTTGCCACTCTCTGAATTTAGTCACCACCTATTTGCCTGAAACTTTCAGCTACTTTTTCATAAAGTTTTCTTGTCTTGGGTTCTACTGGAAGGAACTTTTCCTTCTTGATGCTTGAAAGAGTACGCAAAAGACACAGCTCAAGTATTTATTAATACACCATAGGTGAAAGGAAAAAACAAAACATTTTTATGAAAGAAACAGAAAATTTTGCTGCCTCTTCTTTTGAGGTGGTTTGGCCATGAAGTTGAAATCTGTTAGTGAGGTAGGATGCTGAGGGATAGTATTCCTGAGCAACCTGATGGTTACTACTCTTGAATTTATAGATTGAATAGTTAGCAGGAAGGAAAAAAAAAAAAAAGAATTAAGCTTTGAATTTGCAATACAGTTGGGAAGGACTTAGAAGTCAGTGAGATTGTCATTTGCAGAAGTATGAAAATGCCTATAACTGAAATTCTAACTGCATATCTAAAGAAACACCGTTAGTGTTTGCTTTGAGTCCTGAAATTAAAAGGCTAAACGAATTGCAGGACGTCCTCCCCTTGTTTCCTGTGCCAGGACACGACTAACTCTGTCAATGGTTTTCTTAACTGATATTCATTGACTCTATCCTTAATAAACCTCCAGTGATGACAAGTCTTCTATGTCTCCAGGTAATCTATTTTTAGGTGACAATGCTTTACTACTATTATAGGAAGAAAGTTTTAACCTGAGTTTTCAATGCTGCAGTTTAAGCAGCATGGACATGGACCATGGACACAACACAGAGAACAGATTACTCCTTCCCTATTTACAGTAGCCTCTTACATGCTAAACTTCTTGCATAGAGACAAATGTCATGTAGCCACATCGGGCCTGATCCAATGTCTGCATAGACACTGCTCTAATCATTTATTACATGTTGCACCAGATGTCTATAGAGCCATTGCTGCATTTTTCCCAGCAGGAAAGGAAGAAGGAGAAAAACCTTTATTGCTATCTTGTATGAAACACTCAGATACCACAGTGATGAAAACAATATTAGAAGTTAGCTAGGCTCCCTACTTTCTTTCAAGAATAATTTGCCCCACTTCCAAGAATTGCAACAGCAGCTGCTATTTCCTGAAGTCTTCCCAAAACAACCTGTAGAAATGTCACGTACACCAGGCTTTGCAATATGCACAGGATGAGCTGTACCAATAAAATCTAGTCAAAAAGCTATACTATATAACAAAACGTGAAGTAAAATTAATAATAAAAATCTTACTTTAAAGAAAAAGATTAATAACCTACATAACTATTGACACAGAAGCGCTTTTCTGTAATTTTTCCTTTAACAATGCATCTTTTTCACTTCTGAGTGTAAGCAATGATGACATTAACACAGTGCAGGTACCATCAGAAAACCCTGTCCCAGCCATATTTCCAGGCCTCATGTAACAATTGTTTTTCTCAAACTACAGGATGTTTTTTTAAACAAAATCCAGGTATGCCTACTGATTTTCCAATCGTCACTGCTTGTCAGTCCTTACTCCCTCACAGGCAAACACATTTTATTTTTAACAGTAAGAATAAGAACCAGAAATACCAGATACAGGAATAGGATGAATTTCCTTACAAAGGATGAGAAAAAGGAAAAGTTGTATACAGTTGTTACAAACTTCTTTAGGATCTTGAAGCATTCTCCCTACTTACTCCCTGTACGGCTACATAACCAATAAGTTGCTTGTATAATTATCATCACTACCTGTTTCTTGCCCCCTAGCTTCTTGCACTACAAGCTTCAAAACAAGCTTATACAGCTTAGTGGAGGAGCAATGTATGAGTTCTCAGGTTTTCCCAAGTCACATCAGTAAATTGGACATGCTGGCTTTAGCCGTCAACATATCTGTGAGTGTGGCCTTCTTCCCCAGCAGACCACTCAGACAGCATTTACTATCAGGCAAAACTTAAAGAACATATTTGTTTAAAATCACATTTCCAGTGATGAACTGTACTATAGTACTATGTAAGAACAGAATTCATTATTAACACAATTAGAACTTCCCTCAGCTACTCTAGAGAGGCTTCACTTCTGAAACTAATTAGCCTCTAACCAGCCCCAGGGTTGTCATGCCTTGAGAGTTCTCAAATATGCACCTTTCTTTCTCTCGTCATTAAAGATGCTACTACAGTTACCCACAGTACTGCTCTGAAAGACCAGTCCTTTTCCAGACTAAACCAAAATGATCACCTGCTCCCTCTGTTTCACAGTTCTATGTCTCTTTTTTGCTGTCATTGATTACTGGGTTATCACCTGGTAATGCAGAGGATTAAGTTTTCTCCAGGTCCTGATCCTCAGGAACTTTTAATTAAAAATGTCATTGTAGACTCCAGTATACTTCTGGTTTTGGCCATTTAACCATTACAGCCATATGAAATTGGTGAAATTTTATTGACTATATTATTAGAAATATCAAATCTACAAGCTTTTCTTTTAGATTTATACCTTTTATTTCACTATCAGTATTCTATAAAGACCAAATATCTGGGAATGAGGTCTTCAACTGAAAAATATTCCCCTGGGATATGCTATTAGTTTTAGGATGAAATCTTCTGGAGACTGTCACAAAACCTAATGAGGTTTGTCTATTGTTACCCTTGCTCATGCTGTAACTTTATTTTCTCGTTTTTAGTAAGTAAAGAAGATAGACTGAATGATAATTACTGCACTAGCTAAATTGTAGATGTATTTTTACTTATTGATTTTTTAAAGTTTGTTTTCAGAACAGTCAAGTACAAGTTGTATTTGCAAAGCAAAAGAGAACAGGGTGGGGGAGTGGTGAAGAAAGAAGGGGGCGAAATGCTATCCAGCCATGTAGATGCTGATAAAATTTATAGCTAAAAATTTAATATGTTTAGGGCCATGATGAAATGCTTATCATCAACTTGCATTGCCTGTAGTTCTTGCTGATTCCAGCCCGCTCAGCGTGTCCTGGTAATGAAATGAAATGGCATGGGCCCAGTAAGTGAAAAATAAAATTCATTTCATTACAGTTCGAGAGGTTTTCTTTTTCTTTCTTAAGGATGGACTCATACAGATCACAAACCTTTATGGGATTCCTCTTTTTTTTTTCTTTAAAAAACCCCCCACTTGTTTTTTATCTGTAACTAAAAGGATAACCAATATCTTAAATTTAAATTTACTGGCAGTGACTCCAGTACATCCTTCCCTTAACCCCAGCTATGGTCTCATGATTTCTGAGCACCTATTTTAAGAAACTCTATTCAGAATCAATGTCACCATTGATTGAGTAATATATTGGCTTCTTCTTCTTCGGTTCGTCCGTATTTATTCATTTACCCTTACCCAGCCATGGTGATTCTAGTTTAACAATCATTTAAAGGTTACAAAACACCAACCAGGATCCATTGTCACTGGACTTCTTTGGTGGGGAAAAAAAGAAAAACCTAAAATCTGTTTTCTGATACCACAAAACAAGAATTATTTTGTTTGTTTTGGTTTTATGTTGCCACATATAGCAGGTTTTCCATAGTTATAAATCTATGGAGAAGCATAACTGACACACAAAATTAGACTATACCTAAAATACCACATTCTAACAAACATTACATCACTATGATTCATAATGTTCCTATGAACTAAATCTTGCTACAGCAAAGTTTATCTATAAACTGATGTGCATACAGTTTTGTTCAACAGCACTAAGAACAGGATTAGTCTGTTAAGCTCCAGTTTTACTGTGCTCTCCCCTCAAAACTCTTATTTTATTCCCCCCCGAATACAATTGTGGGTTTTTTGCATTAAAAGCATACTTAACACTTCCCAGAGTTACTGTTAGTTTTAAAGCTAAATTCAGACCTTATATTCAACCTACAAAACTATGTGTTTCCATTAAATAGACTATATAGTTGTCTCAGAATTTGGCCTCTAGTATTTCATGCCTTCAACAGTAAATTGAATGAGCCAAATGGATCCATATTTCTGCCATATAAAGACAAATTTTATAAAGAGATATGTATTCTATTCTCAAATGTGCTAACCTTTCTTTTGCGGGATAACCAAAACAGAAGTCAGTCTGAAGGCTTTTGGCATTGATAACACAAAGAACCTATTATTTAATTTGTATTAAATCCAGGCAGGAGCTGCAGAAACTCTCCACTGAGGTGTATTGCTACTTTATGAGAAAAGTGACTTTTAAAAGCAGAAGATGAAAATACTTGCATTAATAATCGTCTTCCAAAGGATGGATGGTACAGTGATTAAAGCGTTATCTTAGGGCTTTAATGACCTGGGTTCAAGTCTCTGTTCTATTTTCCTTATCTCTTTCAGACACAAAGCTACATGACTTGTGTTCCCAAACTAATAAAAATACCCAGATGCTAATGATTCCCTGTCCTTGAACATACTTTCAAAAGTTTTTTAAAGTTAACTACTTTTGGTAGAGACAGACTTGATCCAACTAAAATAAATTAATTCCAAGTGGACAACATTTCAACATGACATCCAGTGCAAAAAAACCAGCTTCCTTAGAAAAGCAGAAGCTCTTGAAAACCATTTAATGGCTTTCTGGTATTTTCAGGTAAAATATCTTGAATTTGAAACATCTACTGGATACAAAGTCTTGCTGTCTACACTTATGAATAGTTACTCATATTAGTAGAGCATAGCACCTAATAAATACAATTCATACTTCATGGCTTACAACCTAAACGGTCTTCTGCTTTTATTTCTTTTTTTACCTCAGACTAATCTATAATCCCACTTGTCTGTCATTTTCCATTGTCAGACCTGCTCTGAAGGCCCTCATTAGAGCAAATGAGGGGATGAGTGGGCAGCAAAGTTACACAGTGCCAATTTGGCTTTACCTGAATGAAAAGTGCAGCTACATCTGTTGAAGGAGAAGACCCTAACAGTTTCAAAACAGAATTACATTCAGCAAGGTGCTGAAGAAATTAATTGTTTTACAGGACTGGGTTACTGACCTCATTAAAAGCCCCAGGAACAATCAGCTTTCTGAATTTTTTCCTGATGCGTATCTGCTGCCCTCTGATAGCACATCCCTTGTTGGTAAATTTAACACAAAACCTTAGAAACTGTAACAGACTGCTTTCTCCTGTCATTTTCTAGGACCTTATAGTGATTGTAATTCACTCCTCCTTAAGCTGGAGGAGTGAATAAAACTTAAATTTCTCTAAATTATTTCAAGTCTCCACAAGGTAATGCTTTATTTTTTTCTGATTTGCAATTCTGGCACTCTAAAACATCAGACGCATACAGGATTACGTCTGCTACAAGGGAGATCTAGGCATTTTACCAGTAAATCTGACCAGTTTCAATATCATTAGAAGGATGATGACACTTTACTGCCTGCTTCCCGAAACACATGCCACCTCCTTTCATTTAGCCTTTGGTTTACTAGCACTGCTACTGAGCTTAATGAACCAAAATACCTTTTCCTGAATTGGAAAGTGTAGCCTGTCATTAGAGAAAATATAGTCTCCAAATTTGTTTACAATAGACCTCTTTTTCCCAGAACACGAAAGAAAGTTGGAATGGAAATAGTTTTCTAAACTCTGGCAGTGAGATTAGAAATTCCGTTTTATGGCCTGTATGGATTTGAATGCAATGACAATTATGGAGAACAAGCATTACTGACCTCTGATGTGTATTTGGCAGTCTCTATTTCACCAAGAAGGTCACTACTTTTCTTATTGAGCTGCAAAGAAGAGGAATCTAAGTATAGAACCAGGAGTATCAGTGGTTTGGCTGGCTGAAATATGTAATAGTGATCGCTGTTACTAGGGGCTTAACACGGGACAAATACAAATAGTCATGTTGACAAGGGTCAAAGGAACTAGAGAAAAAAGGAATGGGTAGGAATCAGTAATGAAAATGCCAATCTGCATTCTGAAGGAGACACAAAGAATGAATAATGTGACAAAAGATATCTTTCTCCTAACAGACATTGTTTTCTGCTAAGACTAGACACTCATTGGTGGGTGCAAGAAAATGCACCCCTTCTCCCATAGTGCACTAGATACATAGATACATAATAGATACAGAAAGATTGCTGACTCAATTGCTCTATTAAAAAATAAAAATATATAAGGCATGTAAAAATATTTTTTTAAATTCTGCTGAAAGTATATCTACAGCCAGACTGTAAGTTGCTGCACTTATTAATGTATCAAACATTCATGATTAATAATAACTTTCTCATGACTGAGTTAACTTTCTGCAGATTTCAGAATGAGTCAAGTCAATCCAGGTTAAGTGATTCACTCTGCTGATTATTTTCCCTCAACATGAATTTGATGAGATATGTTGCCTCTGGAATCTGTTATCAATAACTGCTACAACCTCCAGCCACAGTTGAGGGCTCAGAGCCATAAAGTACTGCAGTACTGCACAAAAAAATACTGTAAACACTGCAGTGAGGTTTATTGACTAAGTCTTGATTACCATGACAGTAAACTCCTCTAGCCACAGCCAGTACAGCAAAAGGTATTTACAGAATTTATCGAGTCTTGTTCAGACCAAATATATATCTACCCTCACTCTTCATTTGTATTTTTCTTCATCAGCCAGAAGAACATAATTTTTTGGTTTATCACAAACCTTCCGTCTGTTCTGTCCTCTAAGTCATTTGTCACACTCCTCAAGGTCACAGGGGAGTCTCAGTGGGAAAGCATGTGTGTTGATTGATTGGTACTGTGATGCCTATGTCTACCAGCGCTCCTAAATGAGCTTCTCTCCCCTCTCCCCATACTCTCTTGCCTCCAAGCAATGATGTGATTGAAGGGGGGGAGAGGGTGGAAGGAAGAGGCGGGGGACACCTTAAAGGAAAAAAAAAATCTCGCCTGTGAATCCAGTTAAGAAGGTTCATAAAGCAGTATTATCCCTGGTGATCGAACTATCTTGTATCACTAATCCCTGACCACTTGCTGGGTAACAAAAAGGACATATTTTCCCTAGAAAAAATAAGATACAATAAGTTTGAGAGGAGAGGGGGAGAGAGAGAGAGAGAGAGAAAGAGCAGGAGCAAGAAAGAGAATGAGAGTGCAAGAGCATGAGTGAGAAAGGGAGCGAGTGTAAGAGAAAGTGCACACGAGAACGTGAGAGAGCGAGAGCGTGCGAGAGAGCACATGTGAAAGAGTGAGAGAAAGAGAAAGCAAGAGAATACAAGTGAGCAAGAAAGTGAGCAAGAAAATGAGCGTGCAAGAGTGATCAAGCAACACACTGAGTGAGAGCATGTGCAAGAGAGGACATGAAAGAGGCAGCGCACGGTTGAGAAAGCATGAGAGCAAGCGAGCATGCATGTGAGAAAGACAGAGCGCAACATTACGTGCAACAGGTGTGTGACAGGAATAGTGCAGAGGAACGTGTGAAAGAAAGTGAGACTGAGAGCAAGGAAGAGCACAAGGAAGACAAAGGCAAATAAACAAGGAGAAACCAAACATGGAAACTCCCTTCCTGAAAAAAAGACACAGAAACTTCCCTCTTATGGGTTATTACTACTTACAACATTATTTAGAAAAAAAAGCATTTTAATGCTTCTGGTAGCCGCATTCCTAATATATATCTATTACCTACATTGAAAATACATATACTTACGATTTTGAAATGGACACTGACTGTATCTGATATATTAGATGAAAAGCTGTGCCTCTCTGAACAACTCCTTCCTGTTCATCTCTTAGAAACTCATAAACTCATAGACATGCCATCAAACAGATTGTATCTGCAGCATCCAGAGGCAACATTTTAATTTCAGAGAAAGAAGAAATCTGAAAGATTATGACCGCAGTAGGCATCAGTGGCTTGTGGATTATCATATCATCTCCAATAAAAAGATCCCAGATCAAAACAAAACTCACTACCATAAAAATGCTAAATAAAAAATCAGATTTCGTACTGATGTATTTGTTCTTCATAAGTATGTCTAATAGCCGGTATCTAGAGGGGTGTTCTGCTGCTTCCCTTCAGTCACATCAGCAGTAAAGAAACAACAGATATTGGTGGTGAAAACAGAACGAAAGAAACTGTCATTCTCCTTTCACCTCACTGATTTGTCACTTATACAGTATAACAAGGTTAAAAATTCCCACCCCCCTGTTTTGCCACCCAGCTCATACTCTCATGCAGCAGGACTATTAAACACATTAACCCTTAAAGGCCTTTCTAAGTCATCTCTTCATGACTGGGAGGTTGTGTCCATCTTCTGGGCACAACCCTTCCTAAACCTTAAGGCTAGCTTGGGTTTTTTTTTAAGTTAGTTAACATTCCCAGCTTCTAAGTTTGTTCAATATCAAAAACATTGGCAGTTTGCAAGGTATGTGAAGGTGTAACTCTTAAGAACCTACCAATATTGTCTTGGCTTCTGCATAACTTAAATAAAAGTGAAAGATATCATTAACTCTTGTACAAGAATTACCCATTAAGAACAGTAAGTCTAATTTTATGTTTTTAATACAGCATCGTGTGCAAAGGTTCAGCTGTGGCCATCCATGCACCAGCTACAGAAAATTGCATTATATCACCAACTGAAAAAAAGATTAATATAGAACAATTTTCCCACTGACAAAAATGTAGCCATAGCAAAAATAATTAGATGCAGTTAGTCTACTTTTAGTGAACTAGACCAGTAATATAAAGTTACAAAAAAGCCCCTTGTATGAAAATACCAATTTTCTGTACAATGGCAAACACACAATTCAGAACACAGGAATAGTAGAAGTATGATAGTACATGCAAACCTCTAAACCTTTCTTACTACTAAAGCTGGAAAATACATAACGGTAAGCATTTTCCAAATCTCAAGTTGCACAATGAACACTTAAATCAGTTATGAACAGCTATTGATATAAGATTTACTATTAAAAATATTAAGCTGAGTGATCATTTACACAGAACAGATGTCAAAATCTAAATACTCAAAAACACTGATCTTGTACAATTTTGAAAAGTATTGGCAGGAGAAATATAAACAGCCACTCATTTGTAAATGGTATGCTGAATTATTTAAAAATTTAAAAATTTAACAAAAAGGTCTGAAATAATGGACAAACCATTTAGAGTGAACAATTAAACTATTTTTTTTTTACTGAGCAAAATCACTTTCACAAATAATTTATTTCACATTTGTTATTAGACTTGTATAAAACCTGAAAGATAAACCTCAGGTTATGTGGACACATCAAATATTTATGAAGAATATCTAAAGTACAATAATTTGGATTACCTCACAAGTCAGGAGTGAAAATAAACAAAATGTCACCACAAGGCATTGCATGTCTCTTTAAATATGGTACAGGATACACTATAGACACACAAATAAAAATTGCAGGAGCAGTCCTGCTATAAAGTAGAGCAAGTATCTGTATAGGTTTTTTTATCGAGAAAGTCCCTGAAGTATAAGTTCATCTTTTCTGAGTGTTTTGGTTTGTTTTTTATATATATATATAAATAAGGAAAATCATCTTTGATACATATTCTAAGCCTACATGTTATTTTTTGGGGGCAACTCAAGATGATTTCTTCAGTGCAGGATAAGAGGTAATAGCAAGCATGGTAGTAAATGTAAAAACAAAGCACTGGTGTGTATAAGCACGTGTGGTTTCTTTGTTATAACAATAGAAACATCTGTTTTGGGACATTTTTGGCTACTGACTGCAGCATACTGTTAGCTATTTTGTCTATATGTCAGTAGAGAAAAGAGAAGTTGCATGTAGTAAAACCCATAGGTAATCAGCAATAAAAAGAGAAAACCTTAAAAAGAATTAGTTTGCAGGAACATTCCAAATCTCAATGCTATCACAAACTAATCCACACAGTTGTAAAATAATACCAGAAGCTTTTTACAAGCAAGCTTTCCCAGGCAATATAATGCTCCTTACCTTTGCCTAGGACAGATATATTGCAAGCAAAATATTTGTCTTAATCTTTCTGCTTCTAGAAAACACAGAGGAAAATCAATTAATGTTTAATAACTTTTTTTTTTTTTACACTCAGCATTAAAAAGTGTTTAGTCTGAGTTCTAGGGAAGAGAATGTTGCTGTCATCCTTATTTCACTTATTTAATCTAAACTGGTATTTTACCTTCTAAATGAGATCAACTTTTTGAAAAATTGCAAACCCACTTTAATCTTAAAATTTATTTGCGGAATTTGCATTCTATTGCCCCTCTCAAGTTATATTATGAAATGATTGGTAAGTTTAAAACTGATAGTTTATCATCACAGAAGGTCCAAAGTCTGGTCTCACTCTCTCCTTTAAAAACCAAAACCAAACCACTAGAAAATAAAAATTAATGGGAACTAACAAAAATACATCAGTGAAAATGTCACTGTTTCAACTGAATTTTCTACATCCTCAATTCCACACCTTTACTTCTGTACCTTCTAGTTAACATTCAACTAAGTTAGACATCTGTCTTCAAAAGTGTCAATAGAATACACGTTACAAGCTTAAATAAGAAAGTTGTAACAACAGTGTATTTTACCACTTAGAGTTTCTGCATCAGCAAGGGTATTTGCTTTGAAAAGCAGCAGGAGCACTTTCTCAAACTCTTTCGTTCCCACCCATAATCACTCAGAGCAAGTAGCAAGCACTTTTTCTTTTTTTTTTTTTTTTTTTTAATCTCCTTCCCTCAGCCCGTCTCCAAAGCCACCAGATCTATGGCACCTCAATAAATTATTCAGGCCTGTGCTGCTCCACGTCTTGCTCGGTTGTGGGACTTCCAGGCATGCATCCCCATTAACACTCACGGACATACGCACGACCTATAGAAAATCATGAACGTTTGTACGTTAAATCCTTCAGCCTGCATTAATCACAAGAGCATACAGCTCCAGTTGCCTTACAGAGCCCTCACAGGGCAGTCCTGTTCTCTTCCTCTCACTCCTCCTCTTGTTTCATGCCTAACCTATGTCCTCATTTTATATATTTCGATTCCCATCTTCTCTCTTCTCCATTCTAGTTTATTATAGCTCAGGACGGCTTCAGTGCGAGATACCAGAGCTGTCACTTGTTCTAAATCCTCCTCCTCTGCCTCCTACCCTCCCCCTCTCTGCTCAGTTCTCTCCATGAACAGCTGCATCACAGCTGTCAGGATGAACAACAAAGATGTCCTTTTCCGATAAGACTGTGCCTGTGGCACACAGAGTTCCTTCGAACAGCTGATTAGCAGGAGATAGGCCATGGCAAGGTTTGGTGCCGTCCGTCAAGTCTGCTGCCAACGTCAACACCATCAGTTGAGCTGTCACATTTGGTTCCTCATTTAGGGGGACTGGCAAAGGCTTTTTTCATGGCTAAGGAAAGTTGGTGGAGTATGGGTAGTAGAAAGAAAGTGGAGGGTCAAGCTCCGTCAGTGTTCAGTAAGAAGTGTTTCATACCTACTTTCATACCCTTCATGAATGTTTCATACATTCGAAGTGTTTCATACCCTTTCTATGCATAAGTTTTGTCTCTTCCAGTTAGCTCCTCTACTAACGATTCACAACTGTGACAACAAAACAAGACACAAAATGCAAAGGCAGTATAGACTTATTTTTTTGTAGAAATAGAGGCTAACATACCTGTAACTAGCATTGTATTTGTGACTGTAGTTTTTGGAAAATATCCTCTAAAAGTATTAACCTCTCCAAAAAAATCTTATTTCTAATAAGTAACATTCGAAAGGGTAGAACTTCTTTTGATTTTCCTTTTTCTTTCGACAGCAAAGCTTACTACATATACACTGAGCACTACAAGCACATGTAATTAGCTGAAGCCAAACTCCACTCAAAATGACAATCTTTGGACTGCAGGAGCGTTTTTTCAAGAAGATGAAAATGTGGAAGGGAACAAGAAAGGAAAGTAAATCTCTGATTAGGTCACTATAGAGCAAAAGCTTCTGGGATGCCCGTGGGGAGCTGCCATATTTAATTTCAATGGTTTTTAGACATCTGAGCTGTCAGACCTAAAGCACAATATTTATCTATGGCCATTAGTGTGGGCATGGTGCTGTCACATCAGGAAAATGCAATTTGAGCACAGCCATTATGCCAAATTTTAAAATATAGTGCAGTTTAGAACTGTAAAATAATTTAAGTTGGGAGGGAACTCGGGAAATCATCTAGTCTACCCACTCAAAGCACAGGCTAACTTCAGACCAAAACCAGGTTGCTCAGGGTTTTGTCTAGTCAAGTTTTGGGAATCTCCAAGGATGAAGATTCTCCATTGCCAGTTTTAGCTTCACACAGCTGAGTACAAAATGGCTCTTCTCTCAAATCACACCTGGGAAAAGACTATGCCTGTGGCATGCAGAGTTCTTTCAAACTCTCACTACCTGTGAAGCCTTCGTACTTCACAAAACACAGGCATGGCTGTTGCCTAAGTTCATGTACGAAAAGGACATCTTTATCACAGACTTCTGAAAAATATCATAAGGCTATGTGTTTTCAATGCAATATCTATTGAAAAAAAAGAAATCCAGACTATGAAAAGGACCAGGCTCCTGCTTCAGTAGAGCATATAACCTGCTCCAAAAAGGTTTTCTCATTGCAGTGATTTTTTAAAACTCTTTTCCCCCATTTGTTTCTTAATTGCATTTTTATTTCAGAGTAAATACTTGAAAGAGGTAAATCGCAGGTTTAGAATTAGTAGTTATGGAACCCAACTGTTGTGATGAATAAGCTTCCAATTTATTTCTCTCCTTTGTTTTTATTACTCACTTTTCATTTGATATTGTTACATGAAGAAAGAGTAACTACCTTTATTTTCACTTGAATGATTTGCCCATCATAGTTTAAAATTAGCTCCTTAAAGTGCCAATATCCAGTGTATGGCCAGGCACACAATTTTTAGCAAAGAAAAATTGGACTGTGTTGAACAGGAAAAAAATTGTAATAAAACTATTAGAAAAAAATGGGGTTTATATTAAAAAATATGGATACAGCAGTATTACCAATTAAAATGGTTTTATTTCCATATGGCTATAATTGATCACTGACAAAATTAACCTTCACCTACAGAATATTTTGTGTGATGCCATGCTGAAATAAAAAAAAAAAAAAAAAGTAGGCTAAATTCCCTCACCTCCCAAAAATATTTTTCCCTTGTTTGGGTCTTCTAACTTAATCAGTCAACTTGGCGGTGTGTTCAGTAACCCTGTTTCTGGGTGGTGGGATTTTTTATTTATTTTAAATTAGAAGAAATAGCTTCTTGAATAGAAGCAATTAAGTTTTATGCTTCTTATTACTGAGAGGTAATTGGAATGTGGTTATCATCCAGTTTCACAAAGGTACTGGCATATACTTAATTTCCTCAAAATCTGAGTTACATTTCCAGGTAAAATATGAAAAAAATATTTCTTTCTTTCCATCAAAATATTACTCCTGATTTTCATTTAAACTTTTTTTAACCTCCTTATTTTCAAACATCTCTCCCAGACATCTGCACCCAGGAATTTCATGCTTGTCCTTTCTGCCAAATTTATGAAGGTAAAGCTTGAAATCCACAGTCATTAAAATCTCTTTCCATCAATCCTTCAAACTTTGAGAACTTTGATTTCCATTTGACATTGATTTTTGGGTTTCATCCCTACAAGGAAGAAGTCTTACCAGAGACACTCACACACTGCACACCAGATGACTTGGTAAAACTACTCCAGCTGAAGCATCAAAGACAGTGACAGGGAACAGCTACTTGCATTGAAACACAGCCTAATGTGACTTCCAGTGGGATTTTAATTAAGATCACAGCATTTGGAAAAGTGGAGTATTTTACCTAATGCTATTTTTCACACTTTGAGTTCCAAATGTTTGCCTCAAATGGGCAGTATAACATTATTCTATATTTTGTCTTCTATTTCAAAACAGTTATCAAATAGCCTAATTTAAAAGCTTTGTCAAAAACCTTACTATATGATCAGTTATATACACTGCTCAGTTGTTACTTCCTAAAACTACCTCAGAAAACAAATGAAGTGCATGCATTTTACCTCCCGGATGAAAATTAACACTTCAGAACTACAGAAATAGCAAAGAAACAACAACTACTTTACTTCAGCTGTCAGCTGAATTCAGTGAAATGTAAAATAAGATTTGGTACGTCTAAATGCACAGAAAAAAAACAAAAAGAAGTCTTTTTCCACATGTAAATGCAGAATGGAAGTCTATCAAGATCCACAGAATACAAAGATAAAATACAACCCCTGATCCAGCAGGCACTTGAACCACAGATTACAAAGGTTAAAAACAAAAAAACCCATACAAGCAAAAATAGGTGATACATACACAATATATTTGTCCTGATTTTCTAGGGGTTTTTTTTCTTATTATTGAAGGCCGCATAATATGCTAGGTCAACTCTTGGTCAGAGTGCAGTAGGACCATTCTTATGTATGCTAACTGATTAATCAAAAGAGGTGGATACTGAGGTTAATTAAATTCTTTTAGTTAACATAAATTTTCACTCATTCATTCATACCTTCAATGAAAAAAAATTCTTATGATGGGAGGAAGTAAATCATTTACTCATTATATTTCTAAAGTTCTTTTTTAAATTCAGCACAATGAGGTAGCAGCTATGGAAGAAGCACCACAACTGTGTATTTGAAACGTCTGAAAATACAGATATTGTGGCAACTGCCAGAGGACAAAGGCTAAACCAAGAGACAATAACTGAAAAACCAAAAATGCAATTGTTTTAACACAAAGGGAAGAGGAGTGAGGAAAAATAAATATATAATGTCCTCTATGAAGGGAACAGGGGAAGAGGAGGAAGCTTTAGAAACATCCATTAAAGAAAAAAAAAAAAAATCCCACTTGAAGGGTGTGAGGGGAGTGCAATAGTATTTTTTTCCCCCATTTTCCAGCCAGTTCTACACTGTACTCAAATTCCATTTTTTCCCAGATGTAAAGTGAACTATATTAATTTTCCAACTGCTTTCACATACCATTAAGCTTCTTGAAAATAAGCATTATTCTATAAATCTGAAAGGATTTCTATTTTCGAATACTTGTGATTCACCCAGTTTCTACAGTGATTTGACCCCTAATTAAAAGTATATTCTTAGATAAAGAGCAGACCACATGACATTAGAAAAAGATTTAAAGCACTTCTGGAGTTCACAGGATGAATTCTGAACCCTTTTGATGTTGGATTTTTAATTTTATGATCTCCACAGTTTGTTTGACTTGCCTGATTATGCCCCTTTATGACAATAGAATTCCCTCTCTGTTTATAATAATCTGGTTTCATTTCCTCTGAGTTGTGTCTTCTATTTCTTCCAATCATAAGGAATTGATTTAGCCACCTTCAACCACAGAAGAAATCCTTACTCACAGAAAGATTCCCTGTCTGTGTTGAGACTGAGTAAAATTTGTGCTGGTCTCATGGAAAATCACATGTGCAGCTACCGAGATCCCGTCCTTTGAGAGAAATGAGACATGGCAAAATGTTCACACCAAGCTGGAATTATCCCACGTATATCAATTTAGATGCAGTTGTTTACTTCACTGGCAATACTGATAGGATTTTTTTTTTTTTCTGAGAAAATATCTAAGTCATGTTTCTGAATAGCAATTCAAGGACATGGAATGCAAAAGGAATTCTTAACTCAGACTGGTGATAATTATCATGATCAGCAGACTCCTTGTTTATCTGGTTGAGATAAATAACAATTAAAGTTTGTTTTTATTACAAAATTCATTTTGTTAAAAGTTTTTACAAAACAGAAGATCAATGCAATGCTTTCTTTAAAAAATGAAAAAGAAAACCCTTCATGGAAGTAATTATTTTAAAATAAAACAACAATAATAACCATCCACACTTTATTCTGAGGCATGGTGTTTAATGATACATACCCGACTGCAAAGTAATGAGAAACTCAATATTAAAAAAAGTTAAATGTTTAATCTGTAATTATTATTGCCTAGATATCATACCAGCAAAAGGCAAATATCCTGTAACAGTTTTATTTCTCAAGAAACGATCAAAAAGTATATTAAATAGAAGACCTCTATAACTTTGAGTTGGAAAGAAAATTAAAAAGGAAATACATATTTTTACTGCTCTTTATTACAAAACTTTACATTCCATTACAGGTAGGACAGATCCCCTTAGAAATCCATTTTTTGTCCTTTATTCACTGTACAAACAAGTATGTAAGAGAAGCAAACACTGTCATCAATTAAAATAGGATCTCTGTGTATATTTCCGTGAATGGCAAGGCAGCAAACTCAGTTTGAAGGTTCCTAATTCACACTTTAAGATATTACACTATGTTCGTATGCTCTTCCATACTGTTTTTTATTTGAGCACACAGTAAAAGCTGTTGCCAAACAGGGTTTGCTGAGAAGAACATTTAATAATGTAATAAAAAAGGGGGATAAGAGAACTGCACTAATGTCTCGCTTACAAAGGTGGAAAATGCAAGAAAAGACTAACTTTTCAGGGGGAGAGGAATTTTCTCAAATTTTCAGAGAAAGTGAGTGCATGGGCATGTATGCTTCATAATCTGTATTTCATAGAATGCACTTCACATTTGTGAGTACACAGAAACAGAGATTTTAATTTTTCTTGAAATTGTAAACCACTGAGCATTTAACACATCTAACACAATATAGTCACTTATACTAATCAAACACAAAACACACACAAAAAGAAACCCTTTGGTGTTTCTTATCAATTATGGATATTTTATTTGAACTTCCTAAATTTCTCCCTTCCCATCTTAGACAAATGTACCTTCAGATTCACAGAGGGGTCTGAAGGGGTAGAGGAATCCAGAGGAATCCAGATCATATTCTTATAAACACAACTGGATGAGCCAAAGGAACATTCAACTATATCCTTCCTGTTTTGTTTGTTCTAGGGGAAACAAACAAACAAACAAAACCTCCCCGAAAACCGCAAAACCAAACACAACACTGAAACAGAAATCTATACTTTCCTTACCAGAAGTTTAAACACATTTCTCTTTCAAATTTAACAATTTATATTCCCACTATTTCTGAGCGTATGCCTACACTGCAGTCCCCCGTGCGACTGCAATGGGACCCCAAATATAACCTAAGCAGCTTGGGGAATGATGGTAGTGGAATGAGCTGAGGACACTCCAGCTGCTAGACCAGTCTACCTAAGCTCCCAAAGGATGAGGGGTGAGAATATTTCAGCCCACACTGAACACCACATTGCCATAGCTAAATTGGTATCTGTTTGATCAGGCATGTATATATATGCTGCAACCATATTGTTGGACTGCAGCATAAGATCAACCTGAGATATCACTAGGGGTGTTTAGGCTGTTTTTTTATTCTTCCTCCAACATGGGGGGGGAAAGAAAAAAGGCTAGTCTATCTCCAATTTGTACCTTCCATACTCCTATAACTGCAACGATAACAGACAAGCCCAATCCTCAAGCTATACTCTAGGAGCTTCTCCCCTGAGACCAGTCTAAAGCAACGCATTTTTCATCCCATTCCTTGGCTGCCATTGCTGAGATCGCCATGAAGATCTGCGTAGTCTGTATAGTGCCCAGTTAAGCATTCCTAGAGAATCCTAGTCCCAGAGATAAACTATTTTTGGATGTGTATGGGTAGATGAACTCTAGCAGCTCAAGTTAGTCCAGGAGACTCAGAAGATATATTCCAACTTTCAGGTTTGTGCTGGAATTTTACATCTCCAGGTTTCCAGCCTTTCATGTTTGAATGTCTTTTGTGGACCAAAAGAGCTGCATAAAAGAAACAAATAAAATATCTTTCATGGTAAGACATGGTTATAAGCATAACAGCCTGAAAATGCCAAATGATAAACCAAGGCTAAACTACTCAAATTAAAGGAAGTGAAAAAATGAGAAGTTAAATTCATCCATATCTAGGTATCTTCTGAAATTCCATACCTGTCGAAACAAGATTCTCTTCATAGTTGGACAATGGTGTTTTACACTGACACTATTGCCACGCTAAATTTGAAACTTAGAGGTTCGTCACAACAATTTTAAAGTTAAGGAAATAATAGATAAGAATGGCCTGGCTTTGTCACCTTTATAGATTAAGTAACCCACTCCATAAGTAGTTTCTCTCATAAGAAAAAAAGCTAAGTGGAGATACCTCCATCTTGTGTTAAATAAGTAAGCTCTGACTGAGAATTGGGAAGCACTTTGAATTCAAGGATAAGTCTTTAATCAAATGAGATGAGAACACCAAAAAAAGATAATCACAATATTTTATGAGATGACTGAGTTTGATACTAGTACCAAATCCACTAATGTTGGTAGGTCTTATGAAAGACCTATATTGCACATGCCAATAAACTGCATACTCTAAGTAAATATTTCAAATTATTGTGTAAATGAAGACTATCCCATCCCTCCAATGACAGGTACTGTGAGCCCAATGTGCCTGCAATGCATTGTTGATCATGTAATGTGAGCTGACCTGGGCATGCTCAGTGGTCATTTGACAGAGAATTCTGGAAATCAGATTACTGAGCTAAATAGAAAAACAAACAAACAAAAAAAAAAACCCAAAACAAAACCCCAAACCTGAATAAAATAGAAATAAAATAGAAAAGCACATAAGCTACCTCTGCCACAAATTTCCAACTATGGAATCTAATAAGAGTTGCCAAGTTTAATCAGTACTTTGAACTGCTTGACTGAAAAGCAGTATTTCTGCAGCATATTTTTAGGACCATTTTACCTCATAGCATTAATGTAAAATATTTTTCCCTTGTTTAGTTTTATATAACCAGTATTAATAAATTAATGGTGTATAGAAAACATCATTAAAAAAAAACCCACGAAAAACCCGCAAAAAAAAGATTGTTGAAAATGGCAACAAACTTAATGAGGAAACAGAAACATAAAAGAGAACCCTCCAAGTGATCAAGGAGAAAGTCAGTGACACAAACATGAAGACTCCCTAGAAACATACCTCATAATGTCTTTTTCCAGTCTTCTGCAAATGAGAAATTATCACATAGGGATTTCATGCACAGTTGTGAGAATACTGTCAACTTTTCTAGCCTGAGTTGCACTGAATTTTACTGCCAAATGATTGTGAAAAACTAGTCAGCTACTCACAGCTCAAGGTGATTACCAATAACGAGTTTCACGCCAGAAAAAATAACATCAAGTGCTCCAGACAAAGCAAGCCACAGAAATCACTGAAAATCATCTGTAAGTTAGAAAGTCCTATAAATTTACATGGGAAAGCTGAATTGTTCATAAAAACTCAGCTCCAGACCAGGGATCTCTGTTAGAGTTCTGTTTAGTCCTACATTACTACACACTGACTATATACAAAGTCTTAACTGCCAGCTATGTAGGAAATTATGTGCCTTTAAAACTGTCCAAATAGATTACTGTTATTTACCATATACACTGCTATATGTTACAATACTTAAGCTAATACAAAATGTGACTGCCCAATTTTGAAGAGAATAAGTGAACACATAAACCCAAGCATCTCACATGTTCTGTTCCTTCCTATTTCTATATTGCTTGAAAGTCAAAGCCTTGTTCCCCATCCAAAGGCTATCAACATACCATGACTTATTTACATCATGGCTCCCATTCAGATGGCAGCAGTCTTTAAACCCTCAAATAATACGAATCTCAAAGAGATGAGAGATAATATGTAGTTGGGTCATGGGCTGTCACAACAGGCAGGACAGAAGGCCAAGATGAGGGCTGCAGTTTTGACCCTACAGTGGTCCAAATTATTGGCAGACCAGAACTCAGCATGCATCAACAGAAGAAGTGTGACTCAGCATTGAAGACAACAGAGTTAGGACTTACTTACTCCCCACTAGTTTGTAGCAAATTGATAAACAATTCCTCTTCTCAGCTAACAACTGCAACAAGGACTTTGGAGACCAAAAGAAAGGACTCCATAAAAATCCTTGCTCATTCAGAATGAATGAGTCCTTGCCAGTCCCAGATCGTACTTCTCCTAAAATGGTATCTTGATCCCCAGTCTACCTACTTATTATAAGTCTTTATGGGTTTTTTGCAACATTTTTTCTTGTGATAGGGAGTATTTAACAATGGATACATAAGCTAAGAATACTCAATAATGGTAAAGACGCTCAAAAATGTTTTACCAACTTCAGTAGGGTATTGCTTTGCCTTAAAGGTCACTGAAGAGGACCCTTAGGTTCTACTTTCTCACCAGCAAACAGTGTACTTCTACAGCAGTATAGTAAAACTCTAAATGTTTTCTTTTGAAATGCTGCTGCTTTTCTACCTTGTGAGAGAGACAGAATGAATTCAGAGGCCTCAATCATACAAGCAAGCATGCTTGCCTGTTATAACTGCTCATTTTCCTGAAGAGCATGCAATTTCTCTGAAGGATCTGCTAAATTGTAACAAACAGTATTTCTGCAAAGTCACAATAAAACATAGGTTTTTAAAATACCATTAGATAGTGCTGGGAACTTGTCAGATCCCACACAATTCATTCCCCCATCCAATGACGCATGATATTTGGCACATAATGTACTTATGCTTTTTGTTTGCAAAAGGAAGACATTTTTTCCTCCCACGCTTCTGACCTTTATTCTTATTATCAAATACTCTTTCCAATTTCATTGAATTATGCAAAACTACCCCTTGTGAGTAATGTCAGAAGTATTTTTTCCATCTCTTGGAATGAGATATTTGACACAGTTTGTGCAGTCAGCTTGTGTTTCCAAGCTCTACTTAAATAAGAAAATATTAGATTCAAAACCAGTGCAAAAACAGGAAAAAAATACAGAGCTCTATGTTT